>NC_042995.1:7369772-7624772 GCF_901001165.1 Salmo trutta | reverse complement strand
ATTGCGCTCACCTTGTTCACAGCTCAGATTAGGAAGAGGAGGAAAGACATTAAAAGAAAAGAAAAACACACTGATGAGACACTTCACCTCTTCTCCTCCCCTCCTTTCCTCCCCCAGTCAGCCTCATCTCATCACTGTCTTACTGTCTCAGGCCCTCGCCACTGAGAGAACTCATAATATTTGCCTTTTCCAATTATAAAGGTGTGATGGTGGGCTTTCTGTATCAGTTACTTTAATATGGAGTTAACCGTACTGTACAGAAGAAGGAAAAAAACAGAACATATATTATCTTTTGTTTGGTAAAAAAAAAAGCCAATTGAATAAATTATCTCACCATTTCCTCTTTCAACTTTTTAATCTCTCTGCTGTAATCAAATATGAATGATGCAACTTCACGTTGGCTGGGATACGTCTGTTCCCATTGAAACTATATAAGCTCGCTGAGATGGCCTGAAGTATTTGGGTTAGAAATACTGTTAACAGTGTTGTATTATTCCTACTTTACTACTGTTAAAGCAACACTGCTCTCTAGTGGTGGTAGTGGAACCCAGCTGTATTTCCATTCAGATGTGTTGCAGTTGATTAGGAACCCGCTGTCCCTTCCGTCATGATTATCCCAATAGATAATGACAATCTAATTCATTACCCTCCATGACTGGACTGTCTGATAGAGTCCAGAACTGGTTGCAAAGAATCAGAGGAATTACATTTAGTCACAACTCCCAATGAGACTGTAGCCTTTTTATTCAAAGCTAATCACAGTTGATTATTCCAAATGTATTTAATATGGTCCATCTGTATTATTCTGTGAGAGCCATAAGACTTGACCATGGTATCAGTCACTACTGGCTCTTGTTATAGGCTGAACATGGAGGTCTGGGCCTTTATGGCACTGGAGTCACTGCATGGTTCATTCCCAACTTCCTCTCTGGCTGTTTCCCCCCTCAGTCACTACATTGGCACTTTGTGATGGCACCTCCGCACTGTTCGTCCAATCAGGAGGAAGAGCAGTGCTGCCAGCAGGAAGAAGAAGACGGAGACGGGAGCAAACAGGAAGGAGAGGCCGTATTGGACGCTGAGGTGGTAGACCGCTGGACACTGAGAGGAGTGTTGTTGCTGGGCAGCGTAGTCCTCCAGAGAGTCCAGTACCTGGGTCCAGACTACATACATCATTATTACAACTAGGAGACATAGACCTGGAGAGAGGAGAGGGAGAGGGGTGAGAGAGAGGGGGAGGAAGAGGGAAACATTCAATAAAAGTTAATAGAACATAAATGTGTCTCCTGATTAGTGGCAGCCCGTCATTCAGGGCAGGTGGGGATGCCTGTTTTACGAGTTATGTTGGCATTAATACATGTCACATATCAGTTTGCAAACAATGTCAAAAAAATATATATATAATAATGTTAATAAAGCCGCATACAAATTTGCTAAATTTTTTTGCTTTCTTGAGTAAGACAGATCCAAAATACAGGTGTTTTAGCCTAGCTCAGTGCATTCTGTGGTGGTGGGGCAGCCAGCGGAAAATACGGAGCGTAGGGGTTGGTAATGTTCTCTAGTTGTGCCGTGATTGGCTCAGTGTTCTGTCACTCATGGGGACACTACGTCACCGCCAAATCTAAGGGTAGAGCTAAAAAATGAAAGCCCCTTGGTTGCTGCCATAGAGTTACATTAGAAGTGCCCATCCAAGAAGGATCAAGGTCATTGGCCACAGATCAAATGACGTCAAATCACGTTATATCTACAGCAGCTTTGATTGGACTGATCATGTCAACATCATACTTTCAAAATCTTAGCTAGCAAGCTAGCAGTCATCATCATGAATCAAGTCAAAAATCTACTCGCAAATGTTTTTAAATTCTTGTCATATGAGGAGAAATAACGAAGAGAAATGATAGATAAAATGTACCGGTGCTCATTGGCCATTGGACATTACACAACAAGTTGGAAATTGCAGATTCAACAATGAGTGGTTTGGAAGGAATCAGTGGCTAAGTGCAAGCATTGCAAAGCAATCACTAGCCTGCTATTCAGTGGAGTGGGCGTGTGGTCCCAAGTCTGGGTTTAAGGGTCTCTTTTCCAAGCTTAAAAGGATAAACAAAAAGGATAAGCCTGTTTTAGAGAAATGTAATCATTAAGTATTATAAGAGCTTTCATTGTCTGATTATATGCCCCTTAGATTTATCCTATCATTTTTGACTTGGTGTACAGGGAGAATACTGTAAAAAAATGGCCCATGTTCTGAATTCTGTTGTTGTGCATTTGACTACGTCCATCCTAGCTTGCTCATTAATGTCATAATCGAAATTACGGATTGCCTCATATCCCCTTATGCCATAGTTTGTACATCTCAATTCTCAGTAGAAACCACATTTGTTTAAGCAAGTCAGCCATATCAGCTTTGTTTTTCTAAAAGGCAGTTAATGAGGCTGAATAAACTGTTTCACTGCCAGACAAGGCTCCGCTGATAGCCAGGTGTATCAGTGGTAAGGTCTTGGGACTGCTGTTGGGACTCAGCTGTTGGGACAGCTTTATGTAGGCACCCTGTGTGGGCACCGTTTGTCACCGTTATAGTGTAATTAATGTATTGTTTAGTGTTGTGTTGTGGGTTTCCTGGCATGCATAAAACAGATGCTAAAATCGCCACGGCTCCAAATTGAACTTTGAGCTTCATGTAAAGTTGAATGGACCCAACCATGGCTAGTAACGCGCTACATCATCGACTATGCCGTCTGGCACCAGATTTCTATAATATATGATGTGGTTAGCTGATATGTAGAAATACTTATCCAGGCATTGTAAGATTTGGCATGCGTCAGCAATGTCTGAGCAGAGGAACACAACCGATAACTCACCTCCAGTGAGCAAGAGTGCCCCGCCTACTTTGTAGAGCCTGTGGCTGGCCAATGGAGAGGCACAGATGATGACAAACCCACCAATCACAACAGTGACCACGCCCACTAGAAGGAAGATGCTCCAGAAGGCCCTGTAGACTGCATCTTCAGGTGCCTGGTAACCCGTGCTTTGCTCAGAAGCATACAATTGGAAGAGGTAGGCAGGCACACAGACCTTTTGGTGTGGTTGATTGGCTTTGAAAAAAAATGTATGGTGTATTTTTTTAGTTCATTATATTACAGTTCAGGTCATTCTTGTCATTCATCAATGAATGTATTGTCTGCTACAGTATTTCTATTTCATAAACAGATAAAAAGAACTCTCCTACTTACTGATCCAGAAGTGCCACATCATGTTTTCCTCTCTCCTCCCACTGAAGGAGCACCTCCAGAAGAAGCCCTGGTGGAAGAATGTCACAGTGTCCTGATCCTCCATCTCCCTCTCCCCAGGTCTGAGGGCCCCAGCCTCCCAGGTCTCTGATGCCCCCCCAGGGCCACAGGTCTCCAAGGACAGCAGCCAGTAGTCTGTCCCAAAGGAGAGCATCAGGGACAGGGCCCCCAAGCCCCCGAAGAACCCAGCTAGGAAGAGGAGCACACTCAGCCTCTCAGCAGGAGACATGACACTAGTGAGGCCTATCTGTCTTCAGTCGGTCAGTCAATTGTGAAGGTTTGTCAGTCTATCGGTGTGTCGGGTGGTTGTTCAGTCTGTCAGTCTGTCCGTCTGCCTTTCTGCGTCACTGTTTCTCTGTTCGGATGTTTGTCTGTCCTCCAATCGGTCGATTCGTCTATCGGCTTCGTCCCAGCCAATAGCAGGGCAGGGAAGTAGCCAGATACTATCCTACGTACTGTAGCAGACCTATCCGCCTTGATTTCCATTAGTAAATCCTCAAATACTTTGTCATAGGGGTGTGTCCAGGGGCAGAGCAAATATAACTGTCCGATGACCATCCAATCAGGAGTATCGTGTTTGACATGGAGGCTTCTAAACAGGAGCTGGTTATTTATGCTTCATCTATTCCCAGCAACCCCCACTCACCAATCAGATGTTGTGGAGAGACCTGTGTGTGTGTGTGTGTGTGTGTGTGTGTGTGTGTGTGTGTGTGTGTGTGTGTGTGTGTGTGTGTGTGTGTGTGTGTGTTGTGTGTGTGTGTGATGGTATAAAAAGAATCACTGTCATCATGCGTGTGACAGTTCCAGGGATACTGTTGCAATGTTTTTACACACATAAAAATAGAAGTGTGTGTGCTGTAGCGAACCGTCTGGCACTCAGACCTCTGATGGAATCCTCTATCTGAGTGTCACAGCAACTGCTTTTGTCCCCAAAATTCAACAAAATGAGCCGATGTCTAATAAAGCGTTTATTTTTTTAAACAGGAGACACAGGACACATCTACAGTACATACTGTATACACTGCCTTCAGGAAGTATTCACACCCCTTGATTTATTCCGCATTTTCTTGTGTTACAGCCTGAATTAAACATTTATTAAATAGATTTTTTCTCTCACACACAATAGCCCATAAGTAACATGTTTTTAGAAATTATTTAAAATATACTGAAAATGTATTACAGAAATATCTAATTTACATAAGAATTCACACTCCTGAGTCAATACATGATAGAATCACCTTTGGCAGTGATTACAGCTGTCTTTCTGGTTAAGAATCTAAGAGCTTTGCAAACCTGGATTGTACAATATATTGTCTTTTAAAAGTATTCAAGCTCTGTCAAGTTGGTTGTTGATTATTGCTACAGATTCATTTTCAAGTCATGTCATAGATTTTCAAGACGATTTAAGTCAAAACTGTAATTAGGCCACTCGGGAACATTCAATGTCATCTTGGTAAGCAACTCCAGTATATATTTGGCCTTGTGTTTTAGGTTATTGTCCTGCTGAAAGGTGAATTTGTCTCTCAGTGTCTGTTGGAAAGCAGCACACACAGGCTTTCTTCTTTTCACTTTGTCAATTAGGTTAGTATTGTGGAGTAACTACAATATTGTTGATCCATCCTCAGTTTTCTCCTATCACAGCCATTAAACTCTGTAACTGTTTTAAAGTCACCATTGGCCTCTGTGTGGTTTCCTTCCTCTCCGGCAACTGAGTTAGGAAGGACTCCTGGATCTTTGTAGTGACAGCCATTAAACTCTGTAACTGTTTTAAAGTCACCATTGGCCTCTGAGCGGTTTCCTTCCTCTCCGGCAACTGAGTTAGGAAGGACTCCTGGATCTTTGTAATGACTGGGTGTATTGAGATACCATTCAAAGTGTAATTAATAAGCATTTCAAGGTAAGTTCTACACCTGTTGTATTCAGTGCAAGTGACAAATAAAATATGATTTGATTTGATATTCAATATCTGCTTTTTTTATTTTTACCCATCTACCAAAAGGTGCCCTTTGCGAGGCGTTGGAAAACCTCATTGGTCTTTGTGGTTGAATCTGTGTTTGAAATTCACTGCTCGACTGAGGGACCTTACAGATAATTGTATGTGTGGGGCACAGAGATGAGGTAGTCATTCATGTTAAACACTATTATTGCACACAGAGTGAGTCCATGCAACTTATTATGTGACTTGTTAAGCAAATATCTACTGATTAACTTAATTAGGCTTGACATAACAAAATGGGTTGAATACTTATTGACTCAAGACAACTAAAACATTTCTAAAAAGCTAATTCCACTTTGACAATATTGGTTATTACAGTGACACAAAATCTCAATGTAATCCATTTTAAATTCAGGCTGTAACACAACAAAATGTGGAAAAAGTCAAGAGGTGTGAATACATTCTGAAGGCATTGTATATCTTAAATATCCAATATTTGTTCATATTATCATACCATTACACAAAAAACAAATATTAATAGAAATATATTTAGAGATGTTTCAATGTGGTTGTATAAATGAGAGGATGTTAGAGTATCATAGAGGTTCCTAGTTTCTGACTCACTACGGTCTCTGATCTGTTCAGAGAGCATGTTCATCCTGCACTATAATACGATAAGTCCAGACTGTAACACCCTGCCTGGTCAGCTGGACTGCTCTTCCTTCTCCTAGCCCACATTGCCCCAGTCTTCCTCCTCCGGTTCTTTGGTTCTCACGGGGTGGGTGGACTGCGAGAGCCCCTGGAAGCCTGCCTTAGGAGGGGGTTCTGTGTCGCTGCCCTTGTGGAGTCCTGATGCTCTGGGACCCAGCCTGGGAGGTGGAAGCAGAGGAGGAGTATTCACAACCTCTTCACCAGGCTCCTGGTCCCTGAGACCAGGGTCATCCTTCTCAGAGAGCCTATGAAGTGGGGCAGGGTCCTGAGCTTTCCTGGCTCTGGTGAACTGACGACCCTACCCCAGACACCGACCTCCAGGCCCACCCTGCTCATCGATATAGTCCACCCCAGAGGAGGGAGACTGTTCTCTAGAGAGTAGAGAGGACTTGGCCACATTCTAACAGAAAGAGAAATATTTATTTATCAATAAACATCCTCAATTCCATTGTTAATCTTAAAGGGAAACAGTGCACTTTCTTTTGCAAATCTGTATTTTGGATGCAAATGGCATGTTATAGAAGTGTCCAGACGGGTCACTCTCACTAATTGAAAATGTTAGATTAGGATCTGCGTGTAATATTATTTTACATTGCTCACCTAATGGAAAGGCCTGAGGTAAACAAAACACTGATAATAAATACATTTGGCATAGCAATAGACAGGCAAGATGCCTATAGTATGTAAATATGGCATCTGCACTTTCTGCAAGCAAACAAGTGAGGGGGCTGTGCTGATGTCTACCACTGCTTGGGAATCCAACAGCTCAATGGCAATCTGCAGCTCCAGCCTCTTATACAGAGCTACAATGCTCTTTTGTCATTGATCAGAATCCCCCTCAGGAAACAGTCATTAGGGAGGGAGACAAATTATCAAAAAAACAGTAGTTCCTAAAACTTGTTTTATGTTATGATCCACATAATATACTAGAACTCAGAGAGACATAATATACTAGAACTCAGAGAGACATAAGATTCTAGAACTCAGAGAGACATAAGATACTAGAACTCAGAGAGACATAAGATTCTAGAACTCAGAGAAACACAAGATACTAGAACTAGAACACAGAGAGACATAAGACTCTAGAACTCAGAGAGACATAAGATACTAGAACTAGACCTCAGAGAGACATAAGATACTAGAACTAGAACGCAGAGAGACATAATATACTAGAACTAGAACTCAGAGAGACATAAGATTCTAGAACTCAGAGAAAAATACAATATTAGACCTCAGAGAGACATAAGATACTAGAACTAGAACTGAGAGACATAATATACTAGACCTCAAAGAGATATAAGATACTAGACCTCAGAGAGATAAGATACTGAAATCAAATCAAAGTTTATTTGTCATGTGCGCCGAATACAACAGGTGTAGACCTTCACAGTGAAATGCTTACTTACAGGCTCTAACCAGTAGTGCAAGAAAGGTATTAGATGAACAATAGGTAAGTAAAGGAATTAAAAGAACAGAAAAAAGTCAGTTAAAAACAGTAGCGAGTCTATATACAGTAGCGAGGCTATGAAAGTAGCGAGGCTACATACAGACACCGGTTAGTCAGGCTGATTGAGGTAGTATGTATATGTAGATATGATTAAAGTGACTATGCATATATGATGAACAGAGGGTAGCAGTAGCGTAAAGAGAGATTGGCGGGTGGTGGGTGTCGGGACACAAAGCAGATAGCCCGGTTAGCCAATGTGCGGGAGCACTGGTTGGTCGGGCCAATTGATGTAGTATGTACATGAATGTATAGTTAAAGTGACTGTGCATATATGGTAAACAGAGAGTAGCAGCAGCATAAAAGAGGGGTCAGGGGGGTGGGGGGGCACACAATGCAAATAGTCCGGGTAGCCATTTGATTGCCTGTTCAGAAGTCTTATGGCTTGGGGGTAAAAACTGTTGAGAAGCCTTTTTTTTCCTAGACTTGGCACTCCGGTACCGCTTGCCATGCAGTAGTGGAGAGAACAGTCTATGACTGGGGTGGCTGGGGTCTTTGACAATTTTTAGGGCCTTCCTCTGACACTGCCTGGTGAAGAGGTCCTGGATGGCAGGCAGCTTAGCCCCAGTGATGTACTGGGCCGTACGCACTACCCTCTGTAGTGCCTTGCGGTCGGATGCCGAGCAATTGCCGTACCAGGCAGTGATGCAACCAGTCAGGATGGTTTTGATGGTGCAGCTGTAGAACATTTTGAGGATCTCAGGACCCATGCCAAATCTATTTAGTTTCCTGAGGGGGAATAGGCTTTGTCGTGCCCTCTTCCCGACTGTCTTGGTGTGTTTGGACCATTCTAGTTTGTTGGTGATGTGGACACCAAGGAACTTGAAGCTCTCAACCTGCTCCACCGCAGCCCCGTCGATGAGAATGGGGGCGTACTCGGTCCTCCTTTTCCTGTAGTCCACAATCATCTCCTTAGTCTTGGTTATGTTGAGGGATAGGTTGTTATTCTGGCACCACCCGGCCAGGTCTCTGACCTCCTCCCTATAGGCTGTCTTGTTGTTGTCAGTGACCACTGTTGTGTCGTCTGCAAACTTAATGTTGGTGTTGGAGTTGTGCCTGGCCATGCAGTCGTGGGTGAACAGGGAGTACAGGAGGGGACTGAGCACGCACCCCTGGGGGGCTCCAGTGTTGAGAAGGCTCGTGTCACTGGGCAGCTCGCGGCTGTGCTTCCCTTTGTAGTCTGTAATAGTTTGCAAGCCCTGCCACACAAGACGAGCGTCGGAGCCGGTGTAGTATGATTCAATCGTATCCCTGTATTGACGCTTTGCCTGTTTGATGGTTCGTCGTAGGGCATAGCAGGATTTCTTGTAAGCTTCCGGGTTAGAGTCCCGCACCTTGAAAGCGGCAGCTCTGCCCTTTAGCTCAGTGCAAATGTTGCCTGTAATCCATGGCTTCTGGTTGGGGTATGTACGTACAGTCCCAGTGGGGACGACGTCCTCAATGCACTTATTGTTAAAGCCAGTGACTGATGTGGTGTACTTAATGCCATCGGAAGAATCTCGGAACATGTTCCAGTCTGTGATAGCAAAACAGTCCTATAGTTTAGCATCTGCTTCATCTGACCACTTTTTTTATAGAACGAGTCACTGGTGCTTCCTGCTTTAATATTTGCTTGAAAGCCGGAATCAGGAGGATAGAGTTGTGGTCGGATTTACTAAATGGAGGGCGAGGGAGAGCTTTGTACGCGTCTCTGTGTGTGGAGTACAGGTGATCTAGAATTATTTTCCCTCTGGTTGCACATTTAACATGTTGATAGAAATTTGTTAGAACTGATTCAAGTTTCCCTGCATTAAAGTCTCCGGCCACTAGGAGGGCCGCCTCTAGGTGAGTGGTTTCCTGTTTGCTTATTTCCTTATACTGCTGACTGAGTGCGGTCTTAGTGCCAGCATCTGTCTGTGGGGGTAAATAAACAGCCACGAAAAGTATAGCTGAAAATTCTCTAGGCAAGTAGTGTGACCTGCAATTTATCACAATATACTTCAGGCAAGCAAAATCTAGAGACTTCCTCAGATTTCGTGAACCAGCTGTTAATTACAAATATGCACAGACCGACCCCCCCCCCCCCTCGTCTTACCGGAGTGTGCTGTTCTATCTTGCCAGTGCAGCGTATATCCCGCTAGCTGAATATCCATGTCGTCATTCAGCCACGATTCCGTGAAACATAGGATATTACAGTTTTTGATGTCCCGTTGGTAGGATATTCGTGATCATACCTCGTCTAATTTATTGTCCAATGATTGCACGTTGGCGAGTAATATTGACGATAACGGCAGCTTTCCCACTCGCCTTCTGCGGGTCCTCACGAGGCATCCCGCTCTGTGTCCCCTGTACCTGCGTTTCTTCCTCTGTCACGACTTCTACCAAAGTCGGTTCCTCTCCTTGTTCAGGTGGCGCTCGGTGGTCGGCGTCGCCGGTCTTCTAGCCATCATCGATCCATTTTTCATTTTCCATTTGTTTTGTCTTGTCTTCTCACACACCTGGTCGAAATTCTCCTCATTACATGTTGTGTATTTAACCCTCTGTTCCCCCCATGTCTTTGTGCAGAATTGTTTGTTGTAAGTGCTTGTGCACATGTTTACTGGTGCGCGTCGGGTTTTGTACCCATGTTGGTATTTTCTGTATGCCGTTGGTTTTGGAATTAAACTGCTCCGGCTATTTCCTAGTTCTGCTCTCTTGCATCTGACTTCACTGCCACCAGTTATGCATGCCTTTACAGAATTCCGCACCACTATATGGAGTCAGCAGGAGCAGATGCCCCTGATATAGGGGTCGAGGAGCGAGTCCAGGATCAAGCAGCGATGATCCACCATCTCGGCACCGTCATGGACCGCGTGGTCCAAACCATGGACCACTGGGAGAGACAGGGAGTTCCTCCAGCACCTCCCCCAGCACAACCAGGGCCTCCACTACTCGCTTCCCCTTCACCCGATCCAAGTGGGATTCGTCTCGCCCTTCCTTGGGAGTACGATGGGACTGCTGCACGCTGCCAGGGGTTCCTATTGCAGCTAGAGCTCTACCTGGCAACCGTCCACCCGGCTCCTTCGGGCCGTGAGAGGGTGTCCGCCCTCGTCTCGTGCCTCTCAGGGAAAGCCCTGGAGTGGGCCAACGCCGTGTGGGGAGAAGGAGACGCGGCGCTGGACCATTTTGAGGATTTCACCTGCCATTTCCGGGAGGTCTTTGACCACCCGCCCGAGGGTAGAGCGGCAGGTGAACGTCTCTACCACCTGAGGCAGGGGACGAGGAGCGTCCAGGAGTTCGCCATGGACTTTCGGTCCCTGGGTGCCAGCGCGAGATGGAGCGACAGAGCCCTGATCGACCACTATCGCTGCAGTTTGCGTGAGGACGTCCGTCGGGAGTTGGCCTGCAGGGACACCACCCTCACCTTCGACCAGCTGGTGGACCTGTCTATCCGGTTGGATAACCTGCTGGCTACCTGCGGACGTCCAGATCGGGGTCTGTCGGTTCCATCCCCAAGCACCACCACTCTGATGCCCATGGAGCTGGGAGGTGCTGTGCACAGGGAGACCGGAGGAGGTTCCGTCTCGTGCACCATCTGTGGCCGCAGAGGTCACACTGCTGGTCGGTGCAGGGTTGGTTCCTCTGGGGATCGAGGCAGTAGGCAGGGCGCTCTGGTGTCACCCCAGGTGAGCCGGCACCATTCTCACCCAGAGCCCTCTGTTGCACACATGTTTTTGTATGTCACTTTTCCAGAATTTTCCCCGCATTCCTAGCATAAGGCGCTCGTCGATTCAGGCACGGCTGGGAATTTTATAGACAAATCGTTTGCCCATAGGTTAGGGATCCCCATTGTTCCCGTGGCTGTGCCCTTCTCCGTTCACGCCTTAGATAGTCGACCATTAGGGTCAGGGTTGATTAGGGAGGCCACCACTCCCCTGGGCATGGTGACGCAGGGGGATCACAAGGAGAGAATTAGTCTCTTCCTTATTGACTCTCCTGTGTTTCCCGTGGTGCTAGGCCTACCCTGGTTAGCCTGTCACGACCCCACTGTATCGTGGCAGAGGGCTCTCACGGGGTGGTCGCGAGAGTGCTCGGGTAGATGTTTAGGGGTTTCCGTTGGTGTTACTACGGTGGAGTGCTTGTGCACATGTTTACTGGTGCGCGTCGGGTTTTGTACCCATGTTGGTATTTTCTGTATGCCGGTGGTTTTGGAATTAAACTGCTCAGGCTCTTTCCTAGTTCTGTTCTCCTGCGTCTTACTTCACTGCCACCAGTTACGCATGCCTTTACATCCTCTTGCAAATAATGGGGATGTTGGCCTTGTCGGGTGTTTGGAGAATGTCCTGTGCATCTTGCTTGATGAAGAAAAAATCTTTGTCTAATCCGAGGTGAGTGATCACTGTCCTGATATCCAGAAGCTATTTTTTGCCGTAAGATACTAGAACTAGATCTCAGAGAGACATAAGATACTATAACTCAGAGAGATATAAGATACTAGAACTAGAACTCAGAGAGATATAAGATATTAGAACTCAGAGAGATACTAGAACTAAACCTCAGAGATATATAAGATAGTAGACCTCAGAGAGACATATGATGCTAGACCTCAGAGAGATATAAGATACTAGAACTAGAACTCAGAGAGACATAAGACACTAGAACTCAGAGAGACATAGGATACTAGACCTCAGAGAGACATTACGATACTCGAACTAGAACTCAGAGAGACATAAGATACTAGAACTAGAACTCAGAGAGATATAGGATACTAGACCTCAGAGAGACATAAGATACTACAACTAGAACTGAGAGACATAATATACTAGAACTAGACCTCAGAGAGACATAAGATGCTATAACTCAGAGAGACATAAGATACTAGAACTAGAACTCAGAGAGATATAAGATATTAGAACTCAGAGAGATACTAGAACTAAACCTCAGAGATATATAAGATACTTGACCTCAGAGAGACATAAGATACTAGACCTCAGAGAGATATAAGATGCTAGACCTCAGAGAGATATAAGATGCTAGACCTCAGAGAGATATAAGATACTAGAACTAGAACTCAGAGAGACATAAGACACTAGACCTCAGAGAGACATAGGATACTACAACTAGAACTCTGAGAGACATAAGATACTAGAACTAGACCTCAGAGAGACAAGATACTAGAACTCAGAGAGACATAAGATACTAGAACTAAAACTCAGAGAGACATAAGATACTAGAACTAAAACTCAGAGAGACATAAGATACTAGAACTAGAACTCAGAGAGACAAGATACAAACTCAGAGTGACAAGATACTAGAACTAGAACTCAGAGAGATATAAGATACTAGACCTCAGAGAGATATAAGATACTAGAACTAGAACTCAGAGAGATATAAGATACTAGACCTCAGAGAGATATAAGATACTAGAACTAGAACTCAGAGAGATATAAGATACTAGAACTAGAACTCAGAGAGATATAAGATACTAGACCTCAGCGAGATATAAGATACTAGAACTAGAACTCAGCGAGATATAAGATACTAGAACTAGACCTCAGAGAGACATAAGATACTAGAACTAGAACTCAGAGAGACATACTATACTAGACCTCAGAATTCCCAGTCTGAATGGGCATGGAAGGGTAGAAGATAGCAACGCCTTTGATTAACTATCTAAACAAAATGATTGGTAAATTGGTTATCCAGCTAGCTAGCGCTCTACCTTCCCTGATGTGAACCTTGACATTAATGGTGTTTATGTTGCGATTGGTCATTAGAATGTGCATTAATTCAATCAAGGGCCTAATGCCAATATCCTGTGTGAAAGGTCACAAGTCACACAACTGAAATCCTCTTCATATCATATATGCATCAACTTGTTTTTGTGCACCGCAGTGTTCTGAATGGACTAGCATTATATATGCACGGGCTGCCATACCTGGGCGAATTCCATACCTGGACGAAGACAGTTAATATGATGATGGCGATGGATGCAGTAACAAATCAATTATTTTGCTGGTTGTTGTCTAGCAAGGTAAAGACTAGGGCAAAGCAGATGGCCCCTCGCAGGCTATGTTGAAGGGAACGGTACGAAAAGGGTTAGCGATTTGAGTCAAGACTCGCACACCTGGAAGAGAGCGAGAACACAGAAGAAGGAGTGGAGCTGTGTGTAGAGTATATGAGCGCAAACGCACACACACACACACACACACACACACACACACACACACACATACACATTAACAAATGACATCAACAAGGGATCATAGCTTTCACCTGGATTGACCTGGTCAGTCTATGTCATGGAAAGAGCGAGGTGTTCATACTGTTTTGTACACTCAGTGTATATGTGTGTGTTAACACACTCCCACCATGATGCTGGAGATGGAGAACAGCTCAGCCACCAGGTAGGCCGGGTAAGTGTACATAAAGACGAAAAGCGCCTGAGGCTCTTCGCCTGAGGCTACTGAAGCTACAAGCTTAGACCACTGCGCCACTCGGGAGGCCCGACCCTAATACCTTTAGACACCGCGAACATAGCTACCGGGTCCACCATAGAGATGATGGAGGCAAACAGCAGGTTCTCCTGCAGATTGGTGTCCTTCAACCAGAATGCCTCAATCCGGCAGAGGACATAGAGAGACAGGCCAATGCCAATACTGTTCCACAGGGTGCACACCACGGCATAGCACAACACGTGCCCACCTTCTCTAAGAAGGTCCGGGTGGGCAGGAAGTAGCTGTTGTTGAGGACGATAGGGGCAGCATGTAGAGGAAAAAGACAACAGGGCTGAGGACCGCAGGGGGAATTTATTATTTACCTTTATTTAACTTGGCAAGTCAGTTAAGAACAAATTCTTATTTTCAATGACAGCCTAGGAACAGTGTTCAGCAGAACGACAGATTTGTACCTTGTCAGATCAGGGATTCAATCTTGTAACCTTTCGGTTACTAGTCCAACACTAACCACTAGGCTACACTTTGAAGAACCTAAAATCTAAAATCGATATGATTTGAGCTTGGCTGAATACAAAAACACAAATTCCTTGAGTTCATTTTACAGAAGAAAATGATTGTACTATTCAAATCATGTTGTTTGTCAGGTTTAAAGGAAAATGATTACACCATAAAACATTATTGATGTTTCAATGATAAATCACAGAAGGCTTCCAAAAGGGTTCTTTGGCTGTTCCTAGTAGAACCCTTTTTGGTTCCAGGTCGAACCCTTTTGGAAAGTGTACTACATGGAACCCAAAATGGTTCTACCTGGAACCAAAAGGGTTCTACCTTGAACCAAAAATGGTTCTTCAAAGGGTGCTTCTATGGGGATAGCCGAAGAGCCCTTTTAGGTTCTAGATCAGTGTTCACCAAGTCTTGTACCCCCAACAGTACACATTTTCATTATAGCCCTGAACAAGCACACCTGATTCAACTCATTGAGGGCTTGATGATTAGTTGACAAGTTGAATCAGATGTGCTTGTCCAGGGTTACAATATAAATGTTTACTGTTGGGGGTACTGGAGGACCAGGGTTGGGAAGCACTGCTCTAGATGGTACATTTTCTTTTAAGAGAATAGAGACCACACAAATGTGAAAGCTGCGACTGCAAATTGTGGCCACATGATGGTAGTACAGCTTAATCTAACTGTGAACTGAAGAAGAAGAATGCAAACTTAATCAATAAGGCCCGAGGGGGTGTGATATATGTCCAATATACCACAGCTAAGGGCTGTTCTTACGCACAACGCAACATGGAGTATACTGGTATATTGGCCATATATCACAAACCCCCGAGGTTCCTTATTGCTATTATAAACTGGTTAGCAATGTAATTAGAGAAGTGAAAATACATGTTTTGTCATACCCGTGATATACCAAGGCTTTCAGCCAATCAGCATTCAGGGCTCAAACCACCCGGTTTGTAATAGTAATAACCAGTGATATGCTCAGGTAATGACATATGATAACATTTGAAATGACTGTAATAATGACTGTCTATGCAGGGCAGGAACATAATGCTGGACCATGCCTTACTGGAGCCAAGATGTTGCAAAGATAGACTTAAAACAAGGATTTAGCCTTCCTACAGGATTTAGCCAGAATTCATCACAGGCCTGACTGAGCTACTGCACAGCATCCCTCAACCACAAGAGAGTGAAGCCATTTTTATTTGAGACAGATAACTTTTATAATAATAATGATCATTATAATAATAATGTATTCCATTTAACGGACGCTTTTATCCATGTAAGTGGATTTGTATCAGTTCAATCATAGCATAGACTCATATCTTGATTATATTCTGCAGCCTGACTTTCCCAATGTCATTGACTTCTGTTTTGAATCTAAATATAGTTCTTCGTGCCTTTTATTGGTCATTCCAAAATCGAATTAGATTTTTCCCAGGACACTGTGCAAAGATGTAGCCTATCATGATTTACTGAAAATAGATTTGTCTTCAATAAAGTTGTGTCCTCCTGAATGTGCCTCAGACTCAAGTAGGGAGAGGTTCCTTTAATGAAGTTGCGACGTCACATGATACAATGTAGCGGAGAGGCGAGGCGAGATCACACTGCGGAGTGCACAGACAGGCTGGAAACAAATGTAACAAGCGACCGTCAACACCAACCGCTCTCTCTTTCCCACCAAATTAATTGTCATCAAACGTCGTAGAAAGGTTTGTGTCTTCATCTTGAAATGCAGTTATCTGGTTAGTTGGAGAGGCAGGAGAAGTCGCCATGAGAAGGTTAGCATAATAGCTCATTTGCTCATTAATTGTTTACACCTCCTTGCAAAAAAAGCTTCAACTTAAGTTGTATTCTTCTCTGTATAGTCAGTTATCACCCATATGCTTTTTATTTATTGCGGTCTACAGCTAGTTATTGCCTATGATACGTTTAGGTATGAACACCACCTGCAACTTAGGCTAGTCGTCTTATTTTCATGCAATGTTTTCATGTGGGAAGAGAGGAGCGAGCAGAGGATGCGCACTCTGCCTCAATCACCAAGACATACGGGGCTTTTAATGTGGATGGACATTGTATTCTTTCCTAGACATCCTATGTATTCTTTCCTAGTATTTTATGACTATCTGCAGTCAGGCTGTGAAATTATATCCGTAGCCCACTGAGTGCCTGCCTCCTTGTTCATCCACTTAAACACTCTTGGTCCATGATAAACCATATTCTAGTATTTTATTGAATAATCTATTACCGTGAAATTCTCTCAGCTAACATTCATTGTCATCATGACGGGTTCTTGGCATTTCCAGGGCAGCATTGTACGTTCAAATCTATGACGACTGTGTTTTGTGTTGGCTGATCTTGAATGGTGGAGTTAAGGGGGTTCTAGTTACTGAAAGTGGAAGTGGTGGGTTATATAAGCCTGTTGGGAGAGTGGTGGTGTGGTTGACAGGCCTTTCCTACGAGCCTCAGTTAGTTCCACATGGCTAAAATGAAAACAAGCGGTGTCAGCTTTACAGACCAGATGGGTGCATTATTGAACACTCTCTCAGCATCATCACCATCACCTCCTGTGCAGTCTTCTACCAACGCTTTAACTGTAACTCTGTTTTCTTGTAAGATTACTATTTAATTTATTTGAAACATTTGTGTGTGTGTTATCAGTATCAACACAGCCACTGTAATTGTATTGTAAATCATCCCGTTGTGACACAGGCTGAAGTGGACAGTGAGCGTCCAGAGGAGTTTGTTATGAACCGGTGAAACCTCATCCATGTGATTTATCACAATTCATCCTCAGCAGTGTTATCTCTGACCTGGATCTGACAGTGTTTTTATTTATTTCTTTTCTTTCACCTTTATATAACCAGG
The DNA here is from genome assembly GCF_901001165.1 of Salmo trutta. Lineage (NCBI taxonomy): Eukaryota > Metazoa > Chordata > Actinopteri > Salmoniformes > Salmonidae > Salmo > Salmo trutta. The sequence continues at coordinate 7,607,546 of NC_042995.1, read as the reverse complement.
TAGGCTAGTTGAGAACAAGTTCTCATTTGCAACTGCGACCTGGCCAAGATAAAGCGTAGCAATTCGACACATACAACAACACACAGTTACACATGGAATAAACAAAACATACAGTCAATAATACAGTAGAGCAAAAGAAAACAAAAAGTATATATACAGTGAGTGCAAATGAGGTAAGTTAAGACAATAAATAGGCCATGGTGGTGAAGTAATTACAATATAGCAATTAAACACTGGAATGGTAGATGTGCAGAAGATGAATGTGCAAGTAGAGCTACTGGGGTGCAAAGGAGCAAGATAAATAAATACAGTATGGGGAGGAGGTAGGTAGATAGATGGGCTGTTTACAGATGGGCTATGTACAGGTGCAGTGATCTGTGAGCTGCTCCGACAGCTGGTGCTTAAAGCTAGTGAGGGAGGTAAGTCTCCAGCTTCAGAGATTTTTGCAGTTCGTTCCAGTCATTGGCAGCAGAGAACTGGAAGGAAAGGTGGCCAAAGGAGGAATTGGCTTTGGGGGTGACCAGTGAGATATACCTGCTGGAGCGCATGCTACGAGTGGGTGCTGCCCGCCTTATCTCAGCGCTTTACCTAGCAGAGACTTGTAGATAACCTGTAGCCAGTGGGTTTGGCGATGAGTATGAAGCGAGGGCCAACCAACGAGGTGGGTAGTGTATGGGGCTTTGGTGAAAAAACAGATGGCACTGTGATAGATTGCATCCAGTTTGTTGAGTAGAGTGTTGGAGGCTATTTTATAGATGACTTCACCGAAGTCGAGGATTGGTAGGACGGTCAGTTTTACGAGGGTGTGTTTGGCAGCATGAGTGAAGGATGCTTTGTTGCGATATAGGAAGCCGATTGGAGATGCTTAATGTGAGTCTGGAAGGAGAGTTTACAGTCTAACCAGACACCCAGGTATTTGTAGTTGTCCACGTATTCTAAGTCAGAGCCGTCCAGAGTAGTGATGCTGGACGGGCGAGCAGGTGCGGGCAGTGATTGATTGAATAGCATGCATTTAGTTTTACCTGCGTTTAAGAGCAGTTAGAGGCCACGGAAGGAGAGTTGTATGGCATTGAAGCTCGTCTGGAGGTTAGTTAACACAGTGTCCAAAGAGGGGTCAGAAGTATACAGAATGGTGTCGTCTGCATAGAGGTGGATCAGAGAATCACCAGCAGCAAGAGCAACATCATTGATGTATACAGAGAAGAGAGTTGGCCCGAGAATTGAACCCTGTGGCACACCCATAGGCTGCCAGAGGTCCGGACAACAGGCCCTCCGATTTGACACACTGAACTCTATCAGAGAAGTAGTTGGTAAACCAGGCGAGGCAATCATTTGAGAAACCAAGGCTGTCGAGTCTGCCAATAAGAATGTGGTGATTGACAGAGTCAAAAGCCTTGGCCAGGTCGATGAATACGGCTGCACAGTAATGTCTCTTATCGATGGCGGTTATGATGTCGTTTAGGACCTTGAGCGTGGCTGAGGTGCACCCATGACCAGCTCTGAAACCAGATTACATAGCGGAGAAGGTACGGTGGGATTCGAAATGGTCGGTAATCTGTTTGTTAACTTGGCTTTCGAAGACTTTAGAAAGACAGGGTAGGATAGATATAGGTCTGTAGCAGTTTTGGTCTAGAGTGTCACCCCCTTTGAAGAGGGGGATGACCGCGGCAGCTTTCCAATCTTTGGGAATCTCAGACGATACGAAAGAGAGGTTGAACAGGGTAGTAATAGGGGTTGCAACAATTTCGGTAGATCATTTTAGAAAGAGAGGGTCCAGATTGTCTAGCCTGGCTGATTTGTATGGGTCCAGATTTTGCAGCTCTTTCAGAACATCAGCTATCTGGATTTGGGTGAAGGAGAAATGGTGGGGGCTTTGGCGGGTTGCTGTGGAGGGTGCTGGGCAGTTGACCGGGGTAGGGGTAGCCAGGTGGATAGCAGGGCCAGCCGTAGAGAATTGCTTATTGAAATTCTCAATTATAGTGGATTTATTGGTGGTGACAGTGTTTCCTAGCCTCAGAGCAGTGGGCAGCTGGGAGGAGGTGCTCTTATTCTCCATGGACTTTACACTGTCCCAGAACTTTTTTGAGTTAGTACTACAGGATGCAAATTTCTGTTTGAAAAAGCTAGCCTTAGCTTTTCTAACCGCCTGTCTATATTTGTTCCTAACTTCCCTGAAAAGTTGCATATCATGGGGGCTATTCGATGCTAATGCACAATGCCACAGGATATTTTTGTGCTGGTCAAGGGCAGACAGGTCTGGAGTGGACCAAGGACTATATCTATTCCTAGTTCTACATTTTTTGAGTGGGGCATGCTTATTTAAGATGGTGAGGAATGCACTTTTAAAGAATAGCCAGGCATCATCTACTGACGGGATGAGGTCAATGTCATTCCAGGATACCCCAGGTCGATTAGAAAGGCCTGCTCGCAGAAGTGTTTTAGGGAGCGTTTGACAGTGATGAGGGGTGGTCGTTTGGTCGCAGACGCATTACGGATGCAGGCAATGAGGCAGTGATTGCTGAGATCTTGATTGAAAACAGCAGAGGTGTATTTGGAGGGCGAGTTAGTTAGGATGACATCTGAGGGTGCCTGTGTTTATGGATTTGGGGTTGTACCTGGTAGGTTCATTGATAATTTGTCTGAGATTGAGGGCGTCAAGCTTGTAAATTGTGTATATGCATGGCTCCTTTGTAAAAGAGACCTTGGTCTCAGTGGGACTCAGCAACAGGCCTACCTACACAGCCTGTTGAAATCCCTGAGAATGCCAGGAAGTTGGTTCCACCTTCATTGGGGAGGATGGGCTCATAGTAATGGCTGGAACATGATCAATGGAATGGTATCAAATTCATCAAACACATGGTTGCCATGTGTTTGATACCAGTCAATTGTCTCCATTCCAGCCATTATGAGCCATCCTCCCCTCAGTAGCCTCCTGTGCTGAGAACCCAGTGTCTCTGTCCCATCACATCACTCAACTGTCTGTCTACATTAAAATTGGCACAGTATACCCTAGTATATTTTGCACAACTCTTGACCAGAGCCCATAGTACACTATATATAGGGAATAGGGTGCATTTTGGTTCACTAGGGAGTAGGGTGTCGTTTCGGACACAGCCTTTGTACTGCTGGATTAGCTCTGTCTCACATGGACCAAAGTGGAGATGATGTGTGTTTGTGGCGATACGATAAGAACAACTGATGAACAAGAACATGACCAAGTGAAAAATGACATCAGTTTGAGAGGCATACAGTGCCTGGCCAGAGGTGACAGCCCTTAGCTGCCTTTGCTGAGTGCTAGTTTGCGTACATAATCACATTAGCATGATTTACTAATAATTAATTCAACTTTTGTAGCGCTATTTATTCCATAACGATTCTCAAAGAGCTTTAAAGAAAGAAAAGACACCAGTCATGAGATGGACAGTCATTAGAGGGTTGGGAAAGTCCATGGCTTGAGTGGTTATCTGAATTGATGACCACTACAAATCACGCGAGTGGAGTGAGGTCGTAAAGGCAGACTCAGTCAGTGGTTTCCTGGTAGGAGCCATCAGAGCCAAGGTCAAGGGGAGGGGACATGCTTATTGATTGAGAGGAAGCTTACGAGTTACGACCAGGCATCTGGAAAGACCAGGAGCTGTTTCTGAGACTACTCCCAGTTGGCTTGACTAGGCTGTTGCTCAGTACTACATTGTACTAAGTTGGGCACTGTAGTTTTGCGATTCAATATAGTAGCTAGCTACCTCTCGCACACGTGCGCATACAGACCCTGAGGCCACTGTGTATGTAACTATGTATGGGGGAGTGCTGTGACTCAGCGATGGGATTTTTCTCCCACTGGGCTCAGAGGGCAACCAGGAGCTCTCTCGCTCTCGCTCGCTCTCAATATTGCCAAAGCAACAATGTATACATTGTAATGTAATAAATCTAAATATGGAAAATGAATCTATAACTAACTAAATCTCTCTCTCTGAGAAGACACTTAAGATTCATATCAGTGTTTTAAAGACAGTGAATTGAATGCTCTGCCTACTCTGTTGCTCTTATAAGCCAATAATAGCTTCCCACATAAACACACACTCAATCAGGCTCATGCATGTTACGTCATCATACGATGCTCCTGCAACACACTACACTCATGTCGTCATACTCTTCTCCAACACACACATTGACACACTTTCTACGGTTGCTATCTTACTAATTACTCTGCTATAATCTTTTTTTCCTTTGTCATAAAAGTCTGCTTGTTAAACTCTCCTTTCTCTTTCATGAATTTACTTATGAGCGACATTGTACATCCTGCTACTTGGTGGATAGCCGGTGCCTCAAACAGCAATAGCTACTCTGCCTCGCTGCATTGCCTTGCCTGTCTTTGCTGTTTTACACTGAAATCCATTAGACCTGAACCAAAGTTGTTGTTTTAGGGATCTGTGCTGACAGGTCTGTAGTCAAGTAGTGGCGGGTGCTATCCCGAGTCCACTCTCTCTGGATGTGTCTCAAATGACACCCTGTACCTTAAGATGTGCACTACTTTTGAACAGTGCCCATAATGCTCTGGTCAAAAGTAGTGCACTTTATAGGGAATAGGGTGCTGTTTGGGACATAAACCTCTGCGTTTCCCTCTTATGCAACAGACTGAATTATTGATGATGGCAGGCTAAATGGAGACCATAAATCCACATTTGTAGAAAAGTGAAACCTGCCGTTGGTCAGTCGGTGCCCTACACTAAACGGTACTAAGGATAGGACCCCGGGAGAGAGGGAGGCGTGACTGCAAACGTGACACAGTGCAGGGAGCAGGGAAGTGTTCTCCAGCCACCACAGTTGATTATTTATTGGTCTGGGAATCAACAACATGTAACAGGCCTACAGCATACAGCTCTTTCACAGTTTCTTCCTGGACGTTTCCCAAATCACTGAGGAGGTTCTGGAGCAGGGTTTAGGATGGGAACAGTGACACCTCTCCCCTTCATTTCCTTCCTTGTCTGGACAAAGCCTGTCTGGGTCCTGTCAGCCCAGTTTGTCACTGAGCATCCACAGTCCCGTCTGTCCCTTCCTGTCCCTCTCCGTGTATTTCTGCTGGCGAACAGTGTCAGCCAGAGAGAAGACATTACCTTATCAGTCTGCTTCTCTTAGCTACTGCAGGAATAAGGAGAGGGAGAGAAATAGAGAGGGACAGATGGGGAGAGGGAGGGCGAAGGAGGCAGGCAGAAAGTACGAGAGCAAGCGAGGAAGGGATGAAGAAAGTGGGAGGCAGAGAGAGGGAGAGAGATGGGGAGAGTGTAAGCAGTGATGATGACGCTGCTGCTGCGTGTGGGTTTGTTTACATGCTGCTCTGCTGTGAGGAGACCGCATCCACAGCCGGGCCCTTCACTCGCTACGCAGACTGTCATCTTACCCTATAGACGAGGAACCAAGCTCAGCTGTTAGGAGCAGCGATGTACTAGTCTGTCTGTACAGCTGTAGCATGCAGCCGGATATGGATTAGCCCTTCTACAGGCCTGCACTGTGCTTTGTCACTCGCCACCATGCTGCTTCATTTACTAGCTGCTATGCTAATGCTACTATCTACAGGCTGCCTGTAGCATTCACTGGATAAAGGTATGGATTTTTGGGGAGATTTTAAATATAATCTATGTATTGTATCTGATTTATGTGATGACTGGACTGAAGCCATTTTGCGAAGACTACTACTTAGCATCCCTTCTTATGCTCAGTCTGTAGAATTAGGCACTACTCTAACCCCCTATGGTGGTTTTGGCTGGGGTGATGCACTCAGATGGGCCGTTGACAGGGAATAAATAATACCCAGAGTCCTCTGCATGCTGTTCTAAACGGACGCCCTCGTCAGCCGTAATGAGTGAGTCCTCTTCAGACTGCCTATGAAGGAGGAATCTAATGGCAGAAACATGCATTTATCATAGTGTGGGTTTATCTATTGATTAAATAGGAAAACAGCTCCTTGCTGCTCTGTGGCAATGTTTATCTAGTCTTTGTTGCAGTGTTCAGTGTTTGTCTGTTAACTCCCACTGGTGAGATTATGGGCCTAGCTTCTCGGCTACGCCAACATTGGGTTGAATCGGATGGGTTAGCGCTGAACAGTAACAAAAGCCTTCACTCACTGGGTCCCAACGACCAGGCTTGAAGAACATTGGTCAATGTCAACATTCAATAACGTGACTAATGCCAGTGATCTGAAGACATTTTTAGACTGTCAGTTAAATTGGGGATGTGTTTCTTCCTTAAAGTAGACTCAGCGAAATGACATTGCCACAAGCAGAACCGGAGATATTGAGATGAGTGAGATGTAACACTTCACTATCACACAGTCACACACTGTATCTTCGAATGTGCATGAGTTTTCTTCACGCTGTGAACAGTGTGGTAGCCAGGGGACCCAAAACAGTGGAGAAGTTGAGCCTCACACTTCAAAGCTCTAGGTTTTTGCAAAAATGTACCCACTCTGCTGTACACTTTCTGCATATACAGTTGCAAGAAAAAGTATGTCAACCCTGTGGAATTACCTGGATTTATGCATAAATTGGTCCAAAAATGTGATCTGATCTTCCTTTGTCACAGCAATAGACTGTGTGCTTAAATTAACAACACACAGATTATTGTATTGTTCTTGTCTATATTGATACATAATTTAAACATTCACTGTGCAGGTTGGGGGAAAGTATGTGAACCCCGAGGCTAATGACTTCTCCAAAAGATAATTGGAGTCAGGAGTCAGCTAACCTGGAATCCAATCAATGAGACGAGATTGGAGATGTTGGTTAGAGCTGCCCTGCAATATAAAAAAAAACTCACAAAATGTGAGTTTGCTACTCACATGAAGCATTGCCTGATGTGAACCATGCCTCGAACAAAAGAGATCTCAGAAAACCTAAGATTAAGAATTGTTGACTTGCATAAAGCAAGGGTTACAAAAGTATCTCTAAAAGCCTTGATGTTCATCAGTCCACGGTAAGACAAATTGTCTATAAATGGAGAAAGTTCAGCACTGTTGCTACTCTCCCTAGGAGTGGCCGTCCTGCAAAAATGACTGCAAGAGCACAGCACAGAATGCTCAATGAGGTTAAGAATAATCCTAGAGTGTCAGCTAAAAACTTACAGGAATCTCTGGAACATGCTAACATCTCTGTTGACGAGTCTACAATAGGTAAAACACTAAACAAGAATGGTGTTCATGGAAGGACACCACGGAAGAAGCCACTGTTGTCCAAAACAACATTGCTGCATGTCTGAAGTTCGCAAAAGAGCACCTGGATGTTCCACCACTATTCTGTGGATAGATTAAACTAAAGTTGTTTGGAAGGAACACGCAACACCATGTGTGTAGAAAAAAAGGCACAGCACACCAACACCTCATGCCAACTGTAAAGTATGGTGGAGAGACATTATGGTTTGGGCTGCTTTTCTGCCTCAGGGCCTGGACAGCTTGCTATCATTGACGGAAAAATGAATTCCCATTTTGCAGGAAAATGGAGGGCTGTCTGCCAATTGAAGTTCAACAGAAGTTGGGAGATGCAGCAGGACAACGAAGTAAATCAACAACAGAATGGCTTGAACAGAAGAAAATACGCCTTCTGGAGTGGCCTAGTCAGAGTCCTGACCTCAACCCGATTGAGATGCTGTGGCATGACCTTGAGTGGTTCACACCAGACGTCCTCAAGAATATTGCTGAACTGAAACAGTTTTGTAAAGAGGAATGGTCCAAAATTCCTCCTGACCGTTGTGCAGGTCTGATCCGCAACTACAGAAAACGTTTGGTTGTTATTGCTGCTAAAGGAGGATCAACCAGTTATTAAATCCTAGGGTTCACATACCTTTCCCAACCTGCACTGTGAATGTTTACACGGTGTGTTCAATAAAGACATAAAAATGTATAATTGTTTGTGTTATTAGATTAAGCAGACTGTGTTTGTCTATTGTTGTGACTTAGATGAAGATCAGATCAAATTTTATGACCAATTTATGCAGAAATCCAGGTAATTCCAAATGGTTCACATATACTTTTTCTTGTCATTTTGTTACGTTACAGCCTTATTCTAAAATGGATGATATTGTTTTTTGTACTGGGCTGTACGCACTACCCTCTGTAGCGCCATGCGAACGATCAGATGCCGAGCAGTTGCCATACCAGGCGGTGATGCAACCGGTCAGGATGCTCTCGATGGTGCAGCTGTATAACTTTTTGAGGATCTGGGGCCAAATTTTTTTTTTGTCTCCTGAAGGGGAAAAGATGTTGTCGTGGCCTCTTCACGACTGTCTTGGTATGTTTGGACCATAATAGTTCCTTGGTGATGTGGACACCAAGGAACTTGAAACTCTCGACCCGCTCCACTTCAGCCCCGTTGATGTTAATGCAGCCTGTTCGGACTGTCTCTTCCTGTAGTCCACGATCAGTTCCTTTGTCTAGCTCACATTGAGGGATAGGTTGTTGTTGTCCTGGCACCACACTGCCAGGTGTCTGACCTCCTCCCTATAGGCTGTCTCATCGGCTGTCTCATCGTTGTCGATGATCAGGCCTACCAATGTTGTGTCGTCAGCAAACCTAATGATGGTGTAGGAGTCGTGTGGCCAAGAGGGGTCCCAGTGTTGAGGATCAGCATGCCAGATGTGTTGTTGCCTACCCTTACCACTTGGGGCGGCCCGTCAGGAAGTCCAGGATCCAGTTGCAGAGGGAGGTGTTTAGTCACAGGGTCCTTAGCGTAGTCATGAGCTTTGTGGGCACTATGGTGTTGAATGCTGAGCTGTAGTCAATGAACAGCATTCTCACATACAGTTGAAGTCGGAAGTTTACATACACCTTAGCCAAATACATTTAAACTCAGTTTTTCACAATTCCTGACATTTAGTCCTAGTAAAAATTCCCTGTCTTAGGTCAGTTAGGATCACCACTTTATTTTAAGAATGTGAAATGTCAGAATAATAGTAGAATGATTTATTTCAGCTTTTATTTCTTTCATCACATTCCCAGTGGGTCAGAAGTTTACATGCACTCAATTAGTATTTGGTAGCATTGCCTTAAACAATTTAAACTTGGGTCAAACGTTTTGGGTAGCCTTCCACAAGCTTCCCACAATAAGTTGGATGAATTTTGGCCTTTTCCTCCTGACAGAGCTTGTGTAACTGAGTCGGGTTTGTAGGCCTCCTTGCTCGCACACGCTTTCTCAGTTCTGCCCACAAATGTTCTATAGGATTGAGGTCAGGGCTTTGTGATGGCCACTCCAATACCTTGACTTTGTTGTCCTTAAGCCATTTTTCCCACAACTTTGTAAGTATGCTTGGGGTCATTGTCCATTTGGAGGACCCATTTGCGACCAAGCTTTAACTTCCTGACTGATGTCTTGATGTTGCATCAACATATCCACATAATGTTCCTTAATGATGCCATATATTTTGTGAAGTGCACCAGTCCGTCCTGCAGCAAAGCACCCCCACAACATGATGCTGCCACCCCCGTGCTTCACGGTTGGATGGTGTTCTTTGGCTTGCAAGCGTCCCCCTTTTTCCTCTGAACATAATGATGGTCATTATTGCCAAACAGTTGTATTTTTGTTTCATCAGACCAGAGGAGATTTCTCCAAAAAGTACAATAGTGTGGTCTACAGCTTATCATGAGGTATTCAACCTCAGGCGACCAATACCTCGACAGTTTAATGTCCCGTTGGTAGGATAGTCTTAATCGTAGATCGTCCAGTTTGTTTTCCAATGATTGCACATTGGCCAATAATATGGAGGGAAGTGGTGGTTTACCTACTCGTCTGCGAATTCTTTCAAGGCACTCTGCCGCCCTCCCCCTTTTCCTCCGTTTTTTTCTTCACACTGATGATGGGGATTTGGGCCTTGTCTTGACAAAGCAGTTTATCCTTCGCGTCGGACTCATTGAAGAAAAATGTTTTTCCAGTTCAAGGTGAGTAATCGCTATTCTGATGTCCAGAAGCTCTTTTTGTTCATAAGAGACAGTATCAGCAACATTATGTACAAAATGAGTTACAAACAATGTGAAAAAACGAACCAAATAGCACAGTTGGTTAGGAGCCTGTAAAAGCCACCCCCTCCGGTGCCATTATATTACTCTACCATAAAGGCCTGATTGGTGAGGTGCTGCAGAGATGACTGTCCTTCTGGAAGGTTCTCCCATCTCCACAGAGGAACTCTGGAGCTCTGTCAGAGTGACCATCGGGTTCTCGGTCACCCTCTGACCAAGGCCCTTCTCCCCCTATTGCTCTGTTTGGCTGGGCAGCCAGCTCTAGGAAGAGTCTTGGTGGTTCCTAACTTCTTCCATTTAAGAATGATGGAGGCCACTGTTCTTGGGGACCTTAAATGCTGCAGACATTTTTTGGTACCCTTCCCCAGATCTGTGCCTGGACACAATCCTGTCTCAGAGCTCTACGAACAATTCCTTCTACCTCAACTTAGTTTTTGCTCTGACATGCACTGTCAACTGTGGGACCTTTTTATATAGACAGATGTCTTTCCAAATCATGTCCAATCAATTGAATTTACTGCAGGTGGACTCCAAGTTGTAGAAACATCTCAAGGATAATCAATGGAAACAGGATGCACCAGAACTCATTTTCGAGTCTCATAGCAAAGGGTCTGAATACTTATGTAAATAAGGTATTTCATTTATAAAAATAAAAAACATTAAAAAAAATAATAAAAACAAGTTTTGACTTTGTCATTATAGGGTATTGCGTGTAGATTGAAGGGGGGGAATAATTTTATTCATTTTAGAATAAGGCTATAACGTAACAATGTGGAAAAAGTCGAGGGTTCTGAATACTTTCCGAATGCACTGTAATATTCACTGAGCTCCCATCCGTATACAATAACGGTTATTCTTGTGTTTCAGTTTGAATGTTTGTCACGTCCAGCTCACCCCATTTGAGTTAGGCATTCAGGATGAAATCAGAAGAGACAGACGTTTAATCATAATAGTTCAGAGCATTTCCATAGTAATGGATTTACGCTGAAAAAATGTATACCAAACAAAAACCATTGATTTCAACATTTTAACAAACATTAGAATTGTATGCACAAAGACTACTTTTTAATAATTAACACAACATTTTACAACACATTTACAGGATGAACTGTGCAGGTACAAAGCTTGGTAACAGAATAAAACTGAGGGAGATTTGACTGTAATTCTGTTACCAAACCTTGCATCTGCTGTTTTAATTTTATTCATTTATTTACTGTGTAAATTGTTCAAAGTAGTCATTGTGCATACATTTGTATGGTTTGTTAAACTTTGAAATCAATGTTTTTTTGTTTGGCATACATTTTTAAAGTGAAAAATTGGGGTCCCACTGTGGAATTGTCCTTCACTGCCTTTGATTCTCTCTGACTTCCCTCTTTTGGGTTCCTATGTAATCTTGAAGTTTTCTTAATTTGAACCAAGGACCTGTCTGACGACTTCCCTGTGAGATGAGGACATTGATGCATTTATCCTCAATGTGAACATTTCCTGATTGCAGTTCAGGAAGTACATCTTACCCAGCTAGACACTGAACGTGAAAAAGCTGTTGATGTTCAAAGCTCAGTCAAACATCACACAACAGGTACATCATTTATCCCATAGGGACTTCATGGTTTAAAGAAATAAGACAAATAATGGCAAAAGAAAGCGTAAGAGAATTCTGTCCAACTCCGGGGCTCTTCCTCAGTTGTGTTGATGTGTGAGAACAGTAACAGCACTGACAAGCGTGCATCATGTGCCTCAAACACTGAGGACAATCTGTAATCTCAGTCTTTCTCAACCTAGAATAGTAATGATATTAGGCCAGCCACGTAATTTGGATAAAGCGTGGCTGAGTCTTATGCTTACCTGACTTGACTGATGTGGAAGTGGGGGCTAGATGTGTGGGTAGACTACAGTACTGCAGATGGCAAGTGTTGCTCTCCTCACTGGTTATGTCATCATGATAGTTAGCCAATCAGCCTGCTAGTTGGTCGTGGCTCCACATGGTTGCAGACAGTGCTGACTCTCTCACAGGTATACTAATGATGCTACTGCGTATCATCACATGCACTAGATTGATTTGTCAGAGCACAGTAGCTGCTTTCAGGGCATTGTCTCTACACTTTGAAGGTCTGTACCAAAGTAATGGCATCTGTCTAGCAGAGTGCACAGTGTATGATGGAAGATGACAAGCAGTTATTTTGAGATATTACTCCCGTGTTTTAGGCTTGATGCACTGTTAGTTACACGTATAGAATGAGTCACATGGACTGTGATTTAGATTTCCCCTCGGGCTGGACTGTGTGTGAGCTTGTGAGAGCGAGACACACACACACACACACACACACACACAGAAGGAGGAACAGGTTATTCAGGATAGAGCATGAATCATTTCTTTAGAAGGTCAGAGCAGCTCTAACCCTTTCAGGTGAAAATTAGCATCTCCCATCCCCCTACATGTTTTAACTGACATGCATATACACACTCAAACATGCAACTACAGTGAGGGAAAAAAGTATTTGATCCCCTGCTGATTTTGTACGTTTGCCCACTGACAAAGAAATGCTCAGTCTATTATTTTAATGGTAGGTTTATTTGAACAGTGAGAGACAGAATAACAACAAAAAAATCTTGATAAATGCATGTCAAAAATGTTATAAATTGATTTGCATTTTAATGAGGGAAATAAGTATTTGACCCACTCTCAATCAGAGATTTTTTTGACATGTGTTTTTCTGGATTTTTTTGTTGTTATTCTGTCTCTCACTGTTCAAATAAACCTACCATTAATAAAATTATAGACTGATAATTTATTTGTCAGTGGGCAAACGTACAAAATCAGCAGGGGATCAAATACTTTTTCCATCACTGTACACACACTAGGGCTGACCCCAATTAGTTGATCGTTAGGTTGTTGGTCGACCGAGATTGTTTTAGTGGAGAAGGCCTAAACGAGCTCCGCATCGCCATGCAACTCCCAAATGTTTTAGACATGCGGGGGGGCTCTGTATAGCTCTGCAATGACATGATTGGTTGACGGTAGGTGGGGGCTGTACATCCTGTAGAAAACAAACTCACTTCCTTGACAACAGCTCTGCACTTCTCCCCGAAGCGCAAGAGGTATGATGCTCTGACTTCTGCTGAGGCCGTATCACTGTAAATACTACATGACCAATGCAGACGTGGGATTGACCATGCGCCCAGATGCACATCTCTCTCCAGAATGTGCTCTCTCCCGCCAATTTGTGCACATTCATTGTTTCATAACTTCATTGTGTGAATTGTTTTCATTTTGTTAGTGTATATCAATTCCCCATTACATACATCACCAGTAGGACATTTACCGTTAATTCCTATCATTTCTAATCTACAATGTTGTTACTTTCTTTATGGTAATTTATGTTAATGCATTCAATATTATTCCAGTCTTCCCGTTATCATTGTCGGAGTGGACACATTGTTTGCGGAGTGCACAACTTATGCTACACTTGTGAGAAACAAGTTTTTGTTTATTTCAAGAGTTTTGTCAATTTAGTCATTGTCTGTTGTTTGGAGTGCTTCTGTCAATGTTGAGTAAGGACACATACGCATAGAAGTAGGCCTATAGGCTACCTGGCCTGCGCCCAAATGTAGGCATATAAATGTGGATCTGATTGGCTTAACCCACCACCACTAATGAACTGTGGAGCTTGTCAAAGTAATGTTTTCTTCACCTCTAAAAACAGAAAGCCATCAAAGTCTGTTTTTACATCCATTGAGAATTACAATCGTTCCTCAATGTAATTGAAAAATCTTTTCCAGCCCTCTCCCTTTCGGTAACCGCTCAGCGTGAAAGGGAAAAATGTCTTGCTCTGATCCAGTGGAAACATCATGAAATAGACCTCCTGATTACTTCTTATCAGTGCATGACTTGGACTGAAATACGTTCAGTAACTCATTTTGGGTTCTGGTACTGTTCATATTTAGGTGCAGGAGCTCCACAATACTTTTGAGCTAATATTCTATAAGAGGAACAGGAACTCAAGCAGTAGACCGTTTGAGGTGCCGGTACTCAGCTTCGGTGAGCTTTTGCCCTGCTTCTTATGCCTTGCTCAAGTAGCCTACAGCTGTGTCTGTCCCAAGCTCACTGGTTGGGGAAACTCTGAATGTCCAGAATATTACATACAATGTTGTAGCAGCGCAAGCTTCGGGCTAGACCCAAGTTAATAGTTGATACAATGTTTCAAGTTCGTTGCAGACGTTGTAGCCAATGTGATTTCTAGGATATTTAGTTTTTAATCAGGATATTTTCTACCTGCAGGCTGCAATGTTTTTATTTGTTGGCTTAATGTAGGCTATTTTTACATAGTTGGCAATAGAAGTACCTTTTTAGGCTTTTTATTTAGATTTGGATAGAATTTTTGATTAACCAAATGATAATGACTTTGAGATTTGAAGATGTTATTCAGTTGGTTGAAAGAACAGACGACTTTTGGTCGACCAAGATCTTTTTTATTTTTTTCGGGGACAGCCCTAACACACAATGTGACAGAAACACACACACAGAGGGTGGTCCTGGGTGCTCGGTCCGGGGGCTCCAGTCCATTGATCAGTGTCTCTGACTGATGATGCAGGGACATCTGGATTGAATATATGTAGGACTGCTTCTGAAATAGGAAGCACACACTGCACTGCCTCAGTAGAGCTTCAAACTAACACACACACACACATACGTGCACACTGGCAGGCACACACACACCTTCAAAAAGCGAGTTATCACTTTGAAGAGTGGTGTGTGTGTGTGTGTGTGGGGCCAGGCCATGGCAGAGACAGAATATCAGATGTGAAGGTTAAATTGTGAAAATGTCTCCTCTTCTGGTTAGCATCATGTTGTTACACGCCTCACTACCTCTGACTGTGACTTGGCAGTCCTGTAGCCTCGGTCACTGTCAAACTCAATGCACAGATACAGATCATAGCTACTCTGCTGTATACTCTGCTATATACAGCTAGGGGAAGTGGAGCAAATACTGAAATATCCTTCCTTTTAGTTTTTCTGACATGTCTCCTCTGGTCAGATCCAGTCTGTTGCTCCTCTCTGACTGGATCAGTTGGCTCCCCCTCCCTCTGGGAAATGAAAGGGGATACCTAGTCAGTTGTAAAGGAAAGGGGATACCTAGTCAGTTGCACAACTGAATGCATTCAACCCAAATGTTAATTCTGCATTTAATCCAGCCTCTGGTTGTGGGGGTGGGGGGCCCTGCCTTAATCGAGTTGCCCGGGGAGCAGTTGTTGTTGTTTAACTGCCTTGCTCGAGGGCAGAACAGAACATTTTTTCACTTTGCTGTCTCAGGGACTCGAACCAGCAACCTTTCAGTTACTGCCCCGGCGCTCTTAACCACAAGGCTACCTGCCACTCTCTGCCTTCACAACTGACAGTAAGTACGCCTGCACACATCTCAGGCACTTTGTTATGGTGTATATGAGGATGCTGTTGGGATGTGGCATCCTAACATGACCCTGAGAGAACGCTGGTGACTGGAGAGCGAGAGAGATGGGTAGGGCAGGTACACCCTGAGCTGTTGAACAGTCCCTCCCTCTCCCTGACATGAACAAGGCCTTGATTTGTAAGTAAGGCAGACAGCCTACTGTAGGAACTAGGCAGCTAGTCTGGAGGGCTGCTCTCACTACTGTAGGAACTAGGCAGCTAGTCTGGAGGGCTGCTCTCACTACTGTAGGAACTAGGCAGCTAGTCTGGAGGGCTGCTCTCACTACTGTAGGAACTAGGCAGCCAGTCTGGAGGGCTGCTCTCACTACTGTAGGAACTAGGCAGCCAGTCTGGAGGGCTGTTCTCACTACTGTAGGAACTAGGCAGCCAGTCTGGAGGGCTGTTCTCACTACTGTAGGAAGTAGGCAGCCAGTCTAGTCTGGAGTAGAGGTCCACCGATTATGATTTTTCAACGCGATACCGATTTTAATCGTCCTATTTTTATATATATATATATATATATATATATGTGTGTGTGTGTGTGTGTGTGTGTGTGTGTGTGTAATAATGACAATTACAAAAATACTGAATGAACACTTTAACTTAATATAATACATCAATGAAATCAATTTAGTCTCAAATAAATAATGAAACATGTTCAATTTGGTTTAAATAATGAAAAAACAGTGTTGGAGAAGAAAGTAAAAGTGCATTATGTGCCATGTAAAAAAGCTAATGTTTAAGTTCCTTGCTCAGAACATGAGAACATATGAAAGCTGGTGGTTCCTTTTAACATGAGTCTTCAATATTCCCAGGTAAGAAGTTTTAGGTTGTAGTTATTATAGGACTATTTCTCTCTATACCATTTGTATTTCATATACCTTTGCCTATTGGATGTTCTTATAGGCACTATAGTATTGCCAGCCTAATCTCGGGTGTTGATAGGCTTGAAGTCATAAGCAGCGCAATGCTTGAAGCACAGCGAATAGCTGCTGACAAACGCAGTAAAGTGCTGTTTGAATGAATGCTTACGAGCCTGCTGCTGCCTACCACCGCTCAGTCAGACTGCTCTATCAAATCATAGACTTAATTATAATATAATAACACAAAGAAATACGAGCCTTAGATCATTAATATGGTCAAATCCGGAAACTATCATTTCGAAAATAAAACATATTTATTCTTTCAGTGAAATATGGAACCGTTCCATATTTTATCTAACGGGTGGCATCCCTAAGTCTAAATATTGCTGTTACATTGCACAACCTTCAATGTTATGCCATAATTATGTACAATTCTAGCAAATTAATTAGGGTCTTTGTTAGGAATAAATGGACTTCACACAGTTCGCAACGAGCCAGGTGGCCCAAACTGCTGCACATACCCGGACTGCTTGCACAGAACGCAAGAAAAGTGACACAATTTCCCTAGTTATAAGAAATTCATGTAAGCAGGCAATATTAACTAAATATTGCAGGTTTAAAAATATATACTTGTGTATTGATTTTAAGAAGGGCATTGATATTTATGGTTAGGTACACATTAATGCAATGACGGTGCTTTTTTTCGCGAATGCGCTTGTTAAATTATCATCCGTTTGGCGAAGTAGGATGTGATTCGATTAATTAACAGGCACCGCATCGATATTATGCAACACAGGACAAGCTAGATAACTACACATGGTTGATGATATTACTAGGTTAACTAGTGATTATGTTAAGATTGTTTTTTTATAAGATAAGTTTAATGCTAGCTAGCAACTTACCTTGGCTCCTTGCTGCACTCGCGTAACAGGTAGTCAGCCTGCCATGCAGTCTCCTCGTGGAGTGCGATGTAATCGGCCATAATCAGCGTCCAAAAATGACGATTACCGATTTGTTATGAAACTTGAAATCTGCCCTAATTAATCGGCCATTCCGATTAATCGGTTGACCTCTAGTCTGGAGGGCAACACTAACTACTGTAGGAACTAGGTAGCCAGTCTAGTCTGGAGGGCAGCTCTAACTACTCTACATCATACAAATGAAGGTGAAGAATATGTAAGACTTTCTGCACCTACAAATTCATCTGTATATTTATTCAGGAAATGAAAATGGCAGAAAAGTCTAAGATTTTGGAGATATTATTTTGATAGAGACTCAAACTATTAAATTCTATGATGAGTCCAGTGCTATTTGACCCTGATACAGGGCTTACTCATAGCACCTCATTTAGACAGATAAAATAAGCACCGTTAGTGTCAAAAGTGATACAATTTTAATTCTGAATGTACTCTGTTTGCTCTCCAGCAGTGTTTACCTTCTCCATAGTCATTATGACACAGATACTGGTGTGGTGCAGAGTTGAAGTCTGTTTAGACAAGGCTGGGGCTATAAAAATAACTAATGTGGGCTGGGAGAGCAGGAGGACGACAGTAAGATGGAAACTAGAGACATGGAGGGAGAGCCGTTATCCTGTCTTCTGTATAGGTGTGTTTGATAAGGGAGAGATGGGAAGTCAAGATCTGAGGAAACTCTGAGACGGTATGCTTTTAGCTCGTTGTCGTTTGTGTGCGTTCATGTATGATGCCTGGCCTGGAGAGTCAGAACCTTGGCAGTCAGTCAACACAAAGTTTTTTTGCCTTTTAAGGGCAACAGGACTAAGCTCTCCTCCACACTGCCCTTCTCAGGCTTGGAGACTGTCTGAGACAGAGCAGAGCAGAGAAACCCTTGATACAAACACATCTTCATTTAAAGTTGTGATTGGACAAGACCCCTCTGTGATAGTGTCAATCCCACTCAGAGGAGCTCCGGAGGGAGGGTCCTGAAACCAGCACAGTGGGAAGAAACACCAAGCCTTGAGGTGCTTTCACAGCCAAGGCAAGCTGAGGTTTTTAGATTAAAGACAAATTAAAGAATGACCTTGTTGCTTGGCTGGTAATTCTGATGGAGTCACTGAGTCACACGGCTGAATTAACGGTGGAATTAGCAGGAGTGGAGTCTGCTGGGAGGGAAGGAGGGGGAGAGAACAGGGAGAGAAAGGAGATCTGATTTCAGGCAGTACCGTGGATGCCTCACAGGGTCCTCAATGTCACAAACGCGCTCACTCACTCACTCGGTTCCTTCATAGAGAGCTTGCCGGTTGCATGCAGCATTAAACTTAACATAACAGCAGAAGTGAAATCCACTAAACCCTGCCAGTCAGATCGGACGCCAGTAAGACTAGCTGTCGCCGTTGGTGTCACTTCCCCCCTTTTTAAGTTAAATCAGGTAGAAACATATGCATCGCATTGTAAGTCCTTAGCTTCTCTGGTGAGGACAATGTCCCAAGTGTCAATGTCTCTGTTTACTTATATCTGGTTAACCTACAGTACCAGGTGCCCAGGGTAAAACGAAGACACTGAGAATTCATCAAACCCGTATTCGCAAACCTAGAAACCGGTTTGAACCGAGTCTGGTCCCGGCCCAGTCTGTGCGGTATTCTCCAGTTGTTACTGGGTGTGAGAAACTACGTCAGAAACCCAGCAAGGATTTGTTAACTGAGCCGTGGAAGCTCCAGAAGCCCATGTGTCCCAGTTCATATGAGTTACTAATCATCAGGGTCTCCTCACTCTCGCGCTATAAATTAAATGTTATGTCACATGCTTCATAAACAACAGGTGTAGACTAACAGTGAAATGCTTACTTACGGGCCCTTCACAACAATGCAGAGAAAAATATAGAAAAAATGTGTAAAACAAGGAATACACAATGAGTAACAACATGTCTATATATACGGGGTACCAGTACTGAGTCGATGTGCAGGGGTACGAGGTAATTGAGGTATATATGTACATATAGGTAGGGGTAAAGTGACTAGGCAACAGAATAGATAATAAACGGTAGCAGAAGCGTATGTGATGCGTCAAAAGATTTTGGGCAAGGGGGTCAATGCTGATAGTCCAGGTAGCCATTTGGTTAACTATTTAGTAATCTTCTGGCTTGTGGGTAGAAGCTGTTTAGGGTCCTGTTGGTTCCAGACTTGGTGCATCGGTACCGCTTGTCGTGTGGTAGCAGAGAGAAAAGTCAATGACTTGGGTGGCTGGAGTATTTGACCATTTTTAGGGCCTTCCTCTGACACCGCCTGGTATAGAGGTCCTGGATGGCAGGAAGCTTGGCCCCAGTGATGTACTGGGCCGTACGCACTACCCTCTGTAGCGCCTTACGGTCAGATGCCAAGCAGTTGCCATACCAGGCGGTGATGCAGCCAGTCAAGATGCTCTCAATGGTGCAGCTGTAGAACTTTTTGAGGATCTGAGGGCCCATGTCAAATCTTTTCAGCCTCCTGTGGGGGAAGAGGTGTTGTCTTGACTGTGTAGTGTGTGAGGACCATGTTACTTCCTTAGTGATGAGGACACAGAGGAACTTGACTCTCAACCCGCTCCATTACAGCCCTGTCGATGTGGATGGGGGTGTGCTTGGCCCTCCCTTTACTGTAGTCCACGATCCTGGCACCATTGTCGTTGATCAGGCCTACCACCGTCTGCTACCGTTTGGCTCTTACCAATGTGGCCCATATTCCCAGGCAATTACAGAACAGTTGTAGATAGTAGCCAAAGAACCTGACAATGAATTTAATCAATGTTGATCCATTGTACAGAGAGCACATACAAGACATTTGGATTAATTCCCTGAAGTGCACCCTTTTGCCTATATAGTGCACTTTATTTGACCAGAGCCACATGTGTTCTGGCAGGGCAGAAGAGGATCTGTGATGAGTGTGCTAACCAGACCTGTATCTGCTGAGCTTTTCACCACCAGCAGCATCCGCTTGCTATCGATGGGCTCTCCTCCAGCATTTCTGCCTGAGTAGACAAGACAGGCCTCCAGCACCTTGTACTTCTGCCAGGAAAGCCCCCAGCCCAGCCTCTGTGGAATGATGCCTAACTGACGGCACTCCGAGGATGTGTGTTTCTCCGACAGGGTTTCCCCTATGAATGCTTAGGTGGGACGCCCACCCCCCTTCCCTAGCTCTGTTGTACACCCCTGCCTAAACACAGCCTCAAATATTTTGGTCTATGCAGTCTGGGTATTTAGTTCTGTTCCTTTCTTTTGAGGCAACCTAGGAGAAACACTGGCCTGCAGGGGAAGTTTACCTACTTGATCAGAGCAGACATCATTAAGCTAGCAGGATGTCCTCATCCTTCTGCTCCTACTCATCATCCAGTCAAGCTGATGACTAACCCTTCTGCCATGTCTATGTCCTTACAGTCCAACTAAATAAGCAAACCTTTTTCTTCAGGAAACCTAGTTAGTGTGTTTCATTGAGCAAGGCCCAGAGTGATACTTTGAAGAGCGCACTGTTGTTACCATGGAGACAATCGGGGCAGATGGAGTGGTTCCATCAGAATCCCTAGAACAACATCCTGCTGTTTGTATTATCTCGCCACAGCTGAATCTCTGGGATAGTCCACATGAACGCTTGAAAGGCTCTCTGCACGAAGGAGGCCCTACATATCAGCCCAACACTTGTCATTTAACCCAGCAGTGGTCCTGTGGTATCAGAGGAACAAAGCGTTCAACAGAACCTTGATAAGTGGTTTTGTTTATACGGTACATCCAGGCACTGTTGATCATCTTAACTAAGCTGGGTATTGTCAATAGATGTATGTGAAAGCAAGCAGCTCTGAGTTTTTCCTTCTTGCCTGGCCTAGTCTCTCTGAGGTGTTCTAGCCCTGGTGCTGTGGGCTGTTGCTAGCTACTATACTCCAGCTGTTAGCAGTGACAGAAATAGAGTGTGGATCTCTATTGAAGCTGTTAAGTAGACCAGGGCTGGTCTATTACCCACAGCCTCTAGCCTCAGTGTAAATGGGCTAATTGTTCCTGTTTGAGGAGAGGCCTGGTTTCTGGGCTAAATGGCCAATGGCTGAGGGCCTTCCCTGGACGAACTATGTCCCCTGAGGGGGAGGTGTGGGAAGAGGATGAGGAGTGGGAGGGATATTGGAGGGTTTTGTGATGAAGAGGGAGAGCAGAAATGCACTCTATATTTGGAATACACATCACTAATATGAAAGTATCAGTTCAACGTTGAGAAAAACATCTGTCACCACTCATTGTTATTTTGTGTGAAGGGCACCTGTTGCTCCGTTTATGCCTATCTAGACCCTTCAGTTGATGCCAGCTTATACAGTGCATTCGCTGCACAGCTTTTCTCAGGTCTCGCCAGAGATGTTCGATTGGGTTGAAGTCCAGGCTCTGGCTGGGCCACTCAAGTACATTCAGAGACTTGTCTCGAAGCCACTCCTGCGTTGTCTTGGCTGTGTGCTTATGGTCATTGTCCTGTTGGAAGGTGAACCTTTGCCCCAGTCTGAGGTCCTGAGCGTGCTGGAGCATGTTTTCATCAAGGATATCTCAGTACTTTGCTCCGTTCATCTTTCCCTCAATCCTGTCTAGTCTCCCAGTCCCTGCCGCTGAAGAACATCCCCACAGCATGCTGCTGCCACCACCATGCTTCCCCGTAGGGATGGCGCCAGGTTTCTTCCAGACGTGATGCTTGGCATTCAGGCCAAAGAGTTCAATGTTGGTTTCATCAGACCAGAAAATCTTGTTTCTCATGATCTGAGAGTCTTTAGGTGCCTTTGGCAAACTCCAAGTGGGCTGTCATGTTCCTTTTTACTGAGGATTGGCTTCTGTCTGGCCACTCTACCATAAAGGCCTGATTTTGAAGGAGTGCTGCGTAGATGGTTGTCCTTCTGGAAGGTTCTCCCATCTCCACTGAGGAACTGTGGAGCTCTGTAAGAGTGACAAATAGGGTTCTTGGTCACCTCCCTGACCAAGGCCCGTCTCCCCCGATTGCTCAGTTTGGCCCGGCGGCCAGGTCTAGGAAGAGTATTGGCGGTTCCAAACTTCTTCCATTTAAGAATGATGGAGGCCACTGGGTTCTTTGGGACCTTCAAGGTTACAGAAATGTTTTGGTACCCTTCCCCAGATCTGTGCCTCGACACAATCCTGTCTCTGAGCTCTACGGACAATTCCTTCGACCTCATGGCTTGGTTTTTGCTCTGACATGCCATGTCAACTGTGGGACCGTATATAGACAGGTGTGTGCCTTTCCATATATATTATTTATTTATTTTAGAAAAATCAAAACCTTTTCACTCTGTCATTATGGGATGTTGTGTGTAGATTGAGGGGACTAAAATATTGTATACATTTTAGAATAAGGCTGTTGCGTAACAACAATGTGGAAAAAGTCAAGGGGTCTGAATACATTTTACATTAAATTTTAGTCATTTAGCAGACGCTCTTATCCAGAGCGACTTACAGTAAGTAATGAATGCATACATTTCATACAATTTCATACATTTTTTTTCTGTGCTGGCCCCCCGTGGGTATCGAACCCACAACCCTGGTGTTGCAAACACCATGCTCTACCAACTGAGCTACAGGGAAGGCATACTTTCTGAAGGCACTGTATGCTGCCATTATTTAAGATGATACGTTTTCTAACTCTGTTCCTCTATGCTATCAATTAACTGATGACACAAGGGTTGAAATATGTGTGTGATTTGACACCTACTCCTTCTCTCTGAATTAATCTGATAAAGTGCCCCTTGAAATAATAGTGTGAAATTGTAAGCAACAGTTATGAAATAACGGGAGACCATTGTGTAAACAGGACGAATAACTTTGTCGTATTCAGAGCTTGTTCCTGTCTGCTGGCAGGCTAAAGGACAGTGTTTACTTCATGTTGAACACTTTGTGCCCAAACAAAGACAATGCATCCACTGTATCAAAACTCCTGAAATCTATGAATAATTTAGGACTCCATGGACGAAAGCCTTGCCAGGCAGTCAGACTCCAGTACACATATAGACGCACACTGAGGGACAGACGGACGCGTGTGTGCGCACACACACAAATAAGCTCATTTGTCAGATGTGGTTGAGAGCAGATTGTGCAGCAGAGAGAGAGATGCAGTGCCCTCGGGATGCTGCTGAAGCAGAGTAATGATATCTAACTGCATGTTCACAGACACGTGCAGCTCTCTCTGTCGATGTCCCTCCATCCCTGTCTCTCTCTCTATATTTCCGTCCATCCCTCTCTCTTTGTATGTGGACTAGCCTCTCCTCTGGGAGTCCAGCCACCTCCACAGCCTGCAGTGCTCCTGCACCAAAAGCAAAATGTGAGCGGAGAAGGTGAAGGGGAGGTACAGAGAGGAGAGAGGGAGAGGGAGCGAAACAATGGTCAGAGTGGAGATGTGAATGGACGTATAATTGGTGTGTATCTTTGTCTCTCTCTCTCTCCCTCCTTCTCTCAGCTCGTAGAGGAAGGCCCAGGCGGGGCCGTGGAGTGGCTCAGTACAAGGGTGTGTGTTCTCACCACCACCACCCGTGCCTCTCCTCCCCCCTGGAGAAGGCCAGCAGGATCAGGATGTCGGAGGCTAGAGAGCGTAGCCCCCGCCACCAGAGACCCTGGTCAGTGTACCGGGCCAACACCTTTGACCTCTCCTCTGAGATGATCGGCCTGGCGCTCGCAGGTGAGAATGGGAAAGGGTTGCTTGTTGTGTGTTTGACACAGACAATATCAAGGAAACAAACAATATGAGAGACCATGTGATGAACAATTGGTAATGGAATTACTTCCTGTCTTGTACACATCCTGTTTATCCAGTCTGTATATCAAGGTACACCGACATGGTTTTATCACTGTTGTCCTTTCATTTCTGCCAACTGAATTAGTGGAAAATGACTTGTATGAGTTAATGATACTTTGCTGTTCTGTAGGGAACAGCCAGGATCCAGATGAGCCTGTTCTAGAGTTCAGTGTGGGTGAGTACAGTAAATGAACTTCTATAGGAATTTGTCTTTCATTTCTTGTTCCATGCGTTCCAACGTGCTGTGTCCCTCCCTCCCCAGCCTGTAATGAGTTGGTGACCCCAGCTCTGGAGCGGAAACCCAACAGCTTTGTGGCAGTGAGCTGCACCACCCCTCCCCAGGCCTTCTGGACCAAACACGCCCAGACTGAGATCATTGAGGTGAGACAGACCATCAACCCTCTGCCCCCTGGGGCCGTCGCCCCTCTGCCCCCTAC
This sequence comes from Salmo trutta, assembly GCF_901001165.1. Taxonomy (NCBI): domain Eukaryota; kingdom Metazoa; phylum Chordata; class Actinopteri; order Salmoniformes; family Salmonidae; genus Salmo; species Salmo trutta. The sequence goes on along the minus strand of NC_042995.1, from coordinate 7,583,053 downwards.
TGCCGTCGCCCCCTCTGCCCCCTACTGCCGTCGCCCCCTCTGCCCCCTACTGCCGTCGCCCCCTCTGCCCCCTACTGCCGTCGCCCCCTCTGCCCCCTACTGCCGTCGCCCCTCTGCCCCCTACTGCCGTCGCCCCTCTGCCCCCTACTGCCGTCGCCCCTCTGCCCCCTGCTGGCCGTCGCCCTCTGCTGGCCGTCGTCCCTCTGCCCCCTACTGCCGTCGTCCCTCTGCCCCCTACTGCCGTCGTCCCTCTGCCCCCTACTGCCGTCGTCCCTCTGCCCCCTACTGCCGTCGTCCCTCTGCCCCCTACTGCCGTCGTCCCTCTGCCCCCTACTGCCGTCGTCCCTCTGCCCCCTACTGCCGTCGTCCCTCTGCCCCCTACTGCCGTCGTCCCTCTGCCCCCTACTGCCGTCGTCCCTCTGCCCCCTACTGCCGTCGTCCCTCTGCCCCCTACTGCCGTCGTCCCTCTGCCCCCTACTGCCGTCGTCCCTCTGCCCCCTACTGCCGTCGTCCCTCTGCCCCTACTGCCGTCGTCTCTCTGCCCCCTACTGCCGTCGTCTCTCTGCCCCCTACTGCCGTCGTCCCTCTGCCCCCTACTGCCGTCGTCCCTCTGCCCCCTACTGCCGTCGTCCCTCTGCCCCCTACTGCCGTCGTCCCTCTGCCCCCTACTGCCGTCGTCCCTCTGCCCCCTACTGCCGTCGTCCCTCTGCCCCCTACTGCCGTCGTCCCTCTGCCCCCTACTGCCGTCGTCCCTCTGCCCCCTAGGGCCGTCCATTGCACTGCACTGTTGTGTTCCTATATGATTGTAGGATGTTGTTATTCGGCAGGTAGCCTAGTGGTTCAAAGTTTGAACCAGGAACTGAAAGGTCACTGGTTGGAATACCCGAGCTGACAAGGGGAAGAATCTGTCAATGTGCCCTTGAGTAAGGCACTTAACCCTAATTTGCTCCAGGGGCGCTGTACTACTATGGCTGACCCTGTAAAACAACACAACAGATAGGTGCAGTAGATTGTATGTGACAATAAAACATGATTTTAGAATGTTGTTAACTAATATCTTTCTGTATGTGTACAGTTTAGATGAAGCAACAATGAGAGCTTCATGGATTGATTGCTTTCCCCTACAGGGCACCAATAACCCTATATTCCTGAGCAGCATAGCCTTCTTCCTGGACTCTCTGATTAACCAGCAGACGCAGGTCAAGCTGTCTGTGTACGACGTCAAGGACCGCTCTCAGGGCACGGTGAGTAGAGTGATATTAGATAAGATTAAAACAACAAGCAATATGTCCTGGTCCCATCAGATAATAAACTACTAGGTCAGTCCCATTCCTTTCATCACCTCCCTTCCCTCACCAGCCACCTTGGGAGTGTTGTTTTCTTAGACGTCTGTCTCTGTATCCTTTCTTTCTCTCTCACTCACTCCCTCCCTCCCTCGTTCTCTCGCCCTCGCTTTCTCTCTCTTTATTCTCTCGCCTTCTCTCTTTCTCCTGACCTAGATGTATTTATTGGGCTCGGCTCTGTTTCCTGTGAAGGAGTTGCTGCAGGAGAAGAACCACAGGTTACACCTGACCCTGAGGTATGAGACACAGACAGGTTACACCTGACCCTGAGGTATGAGACACAGACAGGTTACACCTGACCCTGAGGTATGAGACACAGACAGGTTACACCTGACCCTGAGGTATGAGACACAGACAGGTTACACCTGACCCTGAGGTATGAGACACAGACAGGTTACACCTGACCCTGAGGTATGAGACACAGACAGGTTACACCTGACCCTGAGGTATGAGACACAGACAGGTTACACCTGAGGTATGAGACACAGACAGGTTACACCTGAGGTATGAGACACAGACAGGTTACACCTGAGGTATGAGACACAGACAGGTTACACCTGAGGTATGAGACACAGACAGGTTACACCTGAGGTATGAGACACAGACAGGTTACACCTGAGGTATGAGACAGACAGGTTACACCTGAGGTATGAGACACAGACAGGTTACACCTGAGGTATGAGACACAGACAGGTTACACCTGAGGTATGAGACACAGACAGGTTACACCATAAACGCCTCTCTGATCAGTCCCAACAATGGAATTGAATCAGACAGGATTCATATGTCATTATAATTATCTTCATATTGTTCCCGAGTGGCGCAGTGGTCTGCATCCCTATTACTGCATCTCAGTGCTAGGGGTGTCACTACAGACACCCTGGTTCGAATCCAGGCTCTATCACAATAGGCCGTGATTGGGAGTCCCATAGGGTGGAGCACAATTGGCCCAGTGTCACCAGGGTAGGCCGTCATTGTAAAATAAGAATTTGTTCTTAACTGACTTGCCTAGTTAAATAAAGGTTAAATAAAACATGCCTTTGGTAAGGCGGCAGGTAGCCTAGCGGTTGGATCACTGTGCCAGTAACCTGAGCCGGCAAGATAAAACAAAATCTATGTGCCTTTGAGCAAGGCACTTACAACATCAACCCTGAAACAATTAGGGTTGATGTTGTATCAGGTGTGTCCTGCTTGCTGCCAAAGCTCACTAATTCTGTTTCATTCTTTAATTATCAATGGCTGACCCTGGCCGTGACCCCACTCTGTGAGGGGGGGGGTCTCAGGAGGAGTTGGGATATGGGAGAAAGAAAATCATCTAATTCACACGTGTATAATATATACTTGTACATTTGTGAAATAGGACAAATGTAAGCACCCAAATTATTATTGTCTTATAACCGAAGAGGATGCTTAAATGTATGACTCCATAGTAATGCAAATATGAAGCCTATACATTTTTCAGCTAGATTGTTTTGGGTCTGTCATAGTTTTTTGCTGTTTGATCGTTGCTGCTTGACTGTAGACTGTGTGATCCTGGGGGATGCCGTTGACAGCCCTATTGATGTGTGTTATTGATGAACAGATCTGCAGAGAACAAGCACGTGGGGAACATCACCATCATGGCCTGGCAGATAGAGGAGAAGAGGGACCAGAGGACTCTGCCTGTTGCCAGGTTACCAGACACCATCAGCGGCAGGGTGAGCTTCTGAGACTTCCGCCGGATCCCTACCGCTGACACCAAATGTCAGACACCCGTGACCTGTGAGACCGTGTGTGTGTGTGTGTGTGTGTGTGTGTGTGTGTGTGTGTGTGTGTGTGTGTGTGTGTGTGTGTGTGTGTGTGTGTGTCCTGCATGTGACTCTTCTATCCCTGTGTGCCACAGACCGTGCTTCCGGTGGATGAGAGCCTGACAGAATCCATGGGTGTCAGAGCCAAATATGCATCTTTATGCAAAGACACCCTGCTGACATCAGGTAGGAGGGACATCTGGGTCTGTCCCATTATCTCAGCCCACTGGCACCACCTCTACCAAATCCCACTAGAAGAGTCTGTCTCCCCACTGAGACGCTTTGTAAGCAGGCGCCAGTGTCACCTGAGACAAATGCAGTTCGGTATCCTCCTCCGTAACATTTCACCTAATGTGATTCTGTTGTAAAAAATGCTTTGTGCGCCTCTAAATGATTTGATTGGACATCCATCCGATCCGTCCCTCATGGCTGGATGTTAGCAGGTTTCACTGAGTAATGTCATTACCCGTACGCTCAGAGTGAGAGTGTTGCTTTTCTTAGTCACCGCTCTCAGGTGTGTGTGTGTGTGTGTGTGTGTGTGTGGACAGACATCTGTATACAGTGGAATGGCTTATTGTCCTCTGGGAAGGAAATACTTTTTCACGCGCTCCTCTTACACTTTAAATCATCACCGAGACAAAATAGGACCTTTTGAAATATGCAGGTCCTTTATCATTTATTACTCAACTGTGGAGCAAAAGAAATGATTCAGAGATTGTGTTAGGTGACGTTGAGCATTTTCCGTGTGTGTGTGTGTGTCAGTGTTTGGAGGCACCATGTCCAGAATGTACCGTTTCCCCACCACGGACGGCCACCACCTCCGGGTGCTTGAACAGATGGCTGAAAGTGTGTTGTCTCTCAACATCCCCAGACAGTATGTCAAACTGCTGCTGGAGGAGGACGCTGTCAGGTACACTACTACACACATATACACACACACACACACATTCACACACAGAGACATATATACACACACACACACACACACATTCACACACAGAGACATATACACACACACACAGACATATATATATATATATATATATATATATATATATACATACATACATACATACATACATACATACACACACACACACACACACACACACACACACACACAGACATGCACATTTATGACCGTGTCCAGAGATTTTCTTTATTGAGTGTGCATTAATAAAATGTCACTTAATGCCTAAGTTGCCAAAGTGTGTGTGTCTGTGTGTTCAGGGTTTGTGAGCTGGAGGAGCTGGGAGAGTTGTCACCATGCTGGGAGAACCTTCGACGACAGATAGTCACTCAGTACCAGAACATCATCCTCTCCTACCAGGAGACTCTCTCTGACCTCACCAACTACAAGGGTTAGTACTGTACGCACGCGCACGCACGCACGCACAACTACAAGTAACACACTCACTAACTTATTTAAGCCTCGGATAACGATGTCTAAGGTGCTTGGTTTGTGGTTTAACATGATAATCCTACTGTCTATTCCACCTCTCTCTTTTCTCTGATCTTTCCTCCAGGTCCGTCGTTCAAGGCCAGTAACCTGAAGGCAGAGAGGAAGCTGGAGTTCATACCCACCAACCTTCATGTCCAGAGGATGAGGGTGCAGGATGAGTCTGGCTTTGGTGAGCTGAGCCCCATTCCATTTTTCCCCTCCTGGCTGTTCATGCAGCTCTCCACTTTGGCCTTAATATTTATGTTCCCTCAGACCACACGTATGACGTGGTGACTATCGGGGCTCCCGCCGCCCACTGCCAGGGCTTCAAGAACAGCGGCCTGCGCAAGCAAATCACCAAGTTCGAGGAGGCTAAGAAACAGTGAGTACAGAACCTCACAAAGAGGTGGAACCCAGGTGGAACTGTGGTAGAACCTTGGTTAGACCTTTTTATTAGGCTTATCCTTCTTGCTGCCAATGCTCATAATCTTATCACATTTTTTCAGCTAACAACCCTACTGACTGATTATCTGGCTGGGAATGGGCTTGGCTTTTTAAGTCTCTTGTTTTTAACGGACACATTTCTAATCAAGTGAATCCTAAGTCTGCTTTTGGTAGAGAAACACCCTTGTACCTCTCCCCATCCTTTTTAAAATGTCGAAACATGTTTACGGTGTTTTTAACAGGTTTTAACCATTAGGCAGAATGAATACCAGCATTAAACACGAACCACTGCTTTCGTCTAAACATAAACATCATTATATAGTATGAGAATCAGGTCTTGAGAATGCTATTATTTCTGTGGTTAATGAATGATACCCCACAACATACTGTCAAATGCAATGCTTCATTTATCAAATCCGTGTACGTCTGTTTTCCCTTGTCCCTGTGCTACTCCATGATCCGTATTTTGACTGCCGACTTCCTGTTTTTGTCATTTTCTCATTGTACACTACATGCTATGCTGCTTTTAGCCCTGGCGTTTCCCGTTAATTATATTATATATTTCTAAGATGATTTTCAGTTTTCTGGCTTTTAAATTTTTTCCAATTGCATCTTTATTTTCTAATCAGCGTTTATGAGGAAGAATGGTGAGTTCCTATGTACTCTGATTCTTTTCTTTAGTCATTTTATTCTCCCCACTGAGTTTGTTGTTTAGCTGTAAGGCTGAGTCGCTCAGTCACCTACCTGTGCTTCACCACTGAGTTTGTTGTTTAGCTGTAAGGCTGAGTCGCTCAGTCACCTACCTGTGTTTCACCACTGAGTTTGTTGTTTAGCTGTAAAGCTGAGTCGCTCAGTCACCTACCTGTGTTTCACCACTGAGTTTGTTGTTTAGCTGTAAGGCTGAGTCGCTCAGTCACCTACCTGTGCTTCACCACTGAGTTTGTTGTTTAGCTGTAAGGCTGAGTCGCTCAGTCACCTACCTGTGTTTCACCACTGAGTTTGTTGTTTAGCTGTAAGGCTGAGTCGCTCAGTCACCTACCTGTGCTTCACCACTGAGTTTGTTGTTTAGCTGTAAGGCTGAGTCGCTCAGTCACCTACCTGTGTTTCACCACTGAGTTTGTTGTTTAGCTGTAAGGCTGAGTCGCTCAGTCACCTACCTGTGCTTCACCACTGAGTTTGTTGTTTAGCTGTAAGGCTGAGTCGCTCAGTCACCTACCTGTGTTTCACCACTGAGTTTGTTGTTTAGCTGTAAGGCTGAGTCGCTCAGTCACCTACCTGTGTTTCACCACTGAGTTTGTTGTTTAGCTGTAAGGCTGAGTCGCTCAGTCACCTACCTGTGCTTCACCACTGAGTTTGTTGTTTAGCTGTAAGGCAGAGTCGCTCAGTCACCTACCTGTGTTTCACCACTGAGTTTGTTGTTTAGCTGTAAAGCTGAGTCGCTCAGTCACCTACCTGTGTTTCACCACTGAGTTTGTTGTTTAGCTGTAAGGCTGAGTCGCTCAGTCACCTACCTGTGTTTCACCACTGAGTTTGTTATTTAGCTGTAAGGCTGAGTCGCTCAGTCACCTACCTGTGTTTCACCACTGAGTTTGTTGTTTAGCTGTAAGGCTGAGTCGCTCAGTCACCTACCTGTGTTTCACCACTGAGTTTGTTATTTAGCTGTAAGGCTGAGTCGCTCAGTCACCTACCTGTGCTTCACCACTGAGTTTGTTGTTTAGCTGTAAAGCTGAGTCGCTCAGTCACCTACCTGTGTTTCACCACTGTGTGAGAATCCACAATGGCCGCCTGTGAATACCATCGTAAGCTACTGTATATGGACAGAGGGTGATCTACAGTAGAGTTCTTGCTATGGGGTTTCAGAGGCATAGAACTACAGAGACCGACAGATCCATAACAACGGTATTCTACATCTTAAACAGAGTCTGCCTCACTCTGAACATCTGTGGTTGTCTGTGTTCCAGGTGAGGAACAGGCTTGTGCATGCAGATGTGGATGCTCACCTCAGTCCCAGACCTGCAGAGTAGAATATTCTAACAGAGTTGAATTATTCACATATGTATTGTCTGCAGCCAGCTGTGTAATCTGTCAAGCAGTGTGTACTTCTGCAACATTCTCTCAAACTCCTTCAGTTCCCAGAATGCAGTGCACATTCAGTCTCACGTTCCTGTGTGTGCTCTTACCATCTTTGTCTACTGTCTGCGTCTACTGTCTCTGTCTGCGTCTACTGTCTCTGTCTGCGTCTACTGCCTCTGTACGTGTCTGCGTCTACTGTCTGCGAGTCTACGTCTCTGTGACTACTGTCTCTGTGACTACTGTCTCTGTGATAGAGGTCGACCGATTATGATTTTTCAACGCCGATGCCGATTATTGGAGGACCCAGAAAAGGCCGATACCGATTAATCGGCTGTTGTTTTTTTATTATTATTTTTTGTAATAATGACAATTACAACAATACTGTATGAACACTTATTTTAACTTAATATAATACATCAATAAAACCAATTTAGCCTCAAATAATGAAACATGTTCAATTTGGTTTAAATAATGCAAAAACAAAGTGTTGGAGAAGAAAGTAAAAGTGCATTATGTGCCATGTAAGAAAGCTAACGTTTAAGTTCCTTGCTCAGAACATGAGAACATATGAAAGCTGGTGGTTCCTTTTAACATGAGTCTTCAATATTCCCAGGTAAGAAGTTTTAGGTTGTAGTTATTATAGGACTATTTCTCTCTGTACGATTTGTATTTCATATACCTTTGACTATTGGATGTTCTTATAGGCACTTTTAGTATTTCCAGTGTAACAGTATAGCTTCCGTCCCTCTCCTCGCTCCTACCTGGGTTCGAACCAGGAGCACATCGCAAACAGCCACCCTCGAAGCAGCGTTACCCATGCAGAGCAAGGGGAACAACTACTCCAAGTCTCAGAGCGAGTGACGTTTGAAACGCTATTAGCTCGCACCCGGCTAACTAGCTAGCCATTTCACATTGGTTACACCAGCCTAATCTTGGGAGTTGATAGGCTTGAAGTCATTGCATGACTCTGCATGCAATGAACGCAAGAGAAGTGACACAATTTCACCTGGTTAATATTGCCTGCTAACCTGGATTTCTTTTAGCTAAATATGCAGGTTTAAAAATATATACTTCTGTGTATTGATTTTAAGAAAGGCATTGATGTTTATGGCTAGGTTGTTTTTTTTCCGCAAATGCGCTTTTGTTAAATCATCCCGTGTTTGGCGAAATCGTCTGTCTTTGTTAGGAAGAAATAGTCTTCACACAGTTCGCAACGAGCCAGGCGTTCCAAACTGCTGCACATACCCTGACTGTTGCAAGAGGTGACACATTTTCCCTAGGTAAAAGAAATTCATGTTAGCAGGCAATATTAACTAAATATGCAGGTTTAAAAATATATACTTGTGTATTGATTTTAAGAAAGACATTGATGTTTATGGTTAGGTACACGTTGGAGCAACGACAGTCCTTTTTCGCGAATATGCACCGCATCGATTATATGCAGGACAGGCTAGATAAACTAGTAATATCATCAACCATGTGAAGTTAACTAGTGATTATGATTGATTGTTTTTTATAAGATAAGTTTAATGCTTGCTAGCAACTTACCTTGGCTTCTTACTGCATTCGCGTAACAGGCAGGCTCCTCGTGGAGTGCAATGCAAAGCAGGTGGTTAGAGCATTGGACTAGTTAACGGTAACGTTGCAAGATTGAATCCCCCAGCTGACAAGGTAAACATCTGTTGTTCTGCCCCTGAACAAGATAGTTAACCCACCGTTCCTAGGACATCATTGAAAATAAGAATGTGTTCTTAACATTCCTAGTTAAATAAAGGTGTAAAAAAAAAAAAAAAAAAAAACGATTTCCGATTGTTATGAAAACTTGAAATCAGCCATTCCGATTTAATCGGTCGACCTCTAGTATCTACTGTATGAGTGACTCAGGGTAAATGCTGTGTTCTCTTAACACCCCACCCTGTCCGTCCCTGCAGCAGTGCCCTGTCCAGCTGTCAGTCTATAGTGTACATCCCCCAGGACATTGTCCGGGCCAAGGAGATCATCTCCCATATCAACACCCTGAAGACCCAGGTCAGCTACTATGCTGAGAGGCTGTCTCGCGCCGCCAAGGACCGCTCTGCCAACGGTCTGGAGAGGACCCTCGCCATCCTGGCTGATAAGGTGAGGGAGAGCCTCTAGCCTGGTACCAGGTCTGTTGGGGAGGGAGAGCCCCTGGCCTGGTACCAGGTCTGTTGGGGAGGGAGAGCCCCTGGCCTGGTACCAGGTCTGTTGGGGAGGGAGAGCCCCTGGCCTGGTACCAGGTCTGTTGGGGAGGGAGAGCCCCTGGCCTGGTACCAGGTCTGTTGGGGAGGGAGAGCCCCTGGCCTGGTACCAGGTCTGTTTGTGCTGTTTTACTGACCTTCGTGGGGTGTGTATTTTGTCTTCAGTCATAAACCCAAAGAGATTGATATATTATTTGACCAATTTAATTTGTCATCATGTGGACGGAAGAGAATACAGAATGGCGCCTCTTGCTTGGCTCAATTCCCGCTGTGTGGTTCGTGTGACCTTTACCCTCAGACTCGCCAGCTGGTGACGGAGTGCGACTGCAAACTGCTGGCCTCGGCCATCCAGGCGCTGAACGCGGCGCGCCCCGAGTACATCGCCTCCAAGGTGTCACCTTCCGCCGATGCCACCGATCAAGTAGTCCTGCGCAACGACCAGGACACGCTGCTGGCCAAGTGGAGTGGATGCAACAGCCGCTCCTCGCTGCACGTCGACTGGCACGAGGAGGAGTGGGTAAGGCAAGGGGTCACCAGGGGTTCACAGGTCAACTCCAGTTTAACCTGTGTGGTTTAGGAGCACTAAAATACAGTTCCAGTATGTAAGGAAGAAAGCAGTGTGTTTACTCAGGGATTTGTTGTGTTTGGTTTGTTGGTCCATCAGATGTCTTGACCGGAACTCTAGATTTTATTGGCTTTTGTTTATTCTCTTTTCTCGTCTCTCCTCTCTTCCACCCTTCTCTCCCTTCCCCTACACTGTTCTTCTCTTTTCTATTCCTCCTCCCCTCTTCATTCCCTCCCCCCAGGAGAAGGTGTGGGTAAATGTAGACAAGAGTCTGGAGTGTATCATCCAGCGGGTGGACAAACTCCTTCAGAAGGACCGTCTGCCTGGCGACAGCAGCCAGGGGGACACTACCCCAGGCCACCAGCAGGGCGGCAGCAGTAAAAAAGGTAACCAGAGTACCAGGGCATTCTGGATCAACCCCGAATGCATGACCCAGGAGGATCCTTCATCATCACCATCATCCTCCCTCCTGCCTCCTCTCACCCTGAATCAGACTCATGCATGCCCACCCAGCCCTGACAAAACCCCATGTAGGTTTCTTTCTTTCTTCACTTCACTTGCTTTTTTGCTTTGTCATGCACGTTTGTCATATCATCATACTGCTATCATATTCATCATATCTCAACCTATTAGAATTGGCCTACCTTGTTTTTGTGCAATATTTTTTCTTAAACATTCCAAAGATGTATATTTCCTATTTGGGGTTAATCTTTCTCTGTGTTAGATAGGTCTGTCAGTGCTTGTTGTATTCTGGAGGACAGCCAAAGTCCCGTTGCTGTGCCAGCTCAGCCTATGTGCCGGCTCAGCCTATGTGCCAGCTCAGCCTATGTACTGTAGCCAGCTAGCTTATTATGTGCTTTTACTGTACTGTGTGTGCTGTCTGCCATGTTGCTGATGGCGCTCCCTAACCATGCATGTGGCACCTCCACCCCTTCCAGATGGCAGCCCCAGTGGCGAGGAGGCGTTCCCAGGTAAGAGCTCTGTCCTCTCCCCTGCTTCTGTCCCCCTGTCCCGTCTCTCTGACTGCTTCTAGCTGCAGCCCAGCTCAGTGCTACTGCTTCGTCTAGCTCTATATATGACATCTGTTTCTAGTACCTTACCTTAAAGTCCAATGTGTTTTCACATGTTATTGTCTCACATTATATGAAGGAGTTGCAGCAGCAGTTCAAGGGTCTCTCAGGATGCTTTCAATGCAGAAGAGTACATAGTGTGTGTGTGTTACTGTGTGTGTGTTACTGTTTTTGTTTGTGTGTGTGTCTGGCCCAGGGGAGTGGAGCGAGGCGCTGTACCCTCTCCTCACCACGCTGACAGAGTGTGTGGCTATGATGAGTGACAAGGCTAAGAGCTCCATGGTGTTCCTGTTGATGCAGGACAGTGCTCCTACCATCGCCATGGACCTTTCCCTGCAGTACAGACGAGACGTGGTATTCTGCCAGACGGTCAGCACAGAACACATGCACACATACTGATGTGCGCGCAGATGCATGTGCACGGACACCCATTAGCAAACACACGTGCGCATATGATACACACACAAGCAGTGAGGTAGAATGTGTGTAAATAGACATTTTTTATGTGATGTTGAAGTGAATGTTGAGTGTTAATATACACTGAGTATACCAAAATTAGGAACAATTCCTAATTTTGAGTTGCACCCCCCCCCCCCCCCCCCCCCCTCCCCCTTTGCCCTCATAACAGCCTCAATTCATCAGGGCATGGACTACAAGGTGTCAAAAGCGTTCCACAGGGATGCTGGCTCATGTTGACTCCAATACTTCCCACAGTTGTCAAGTTGGCTGTATGGCCAATGGGGGGTGGACCATTCTTGATACACACTGGAAACAGTTGAACGTGAAAAATACTGCAGCGTTGCAGTTCTTGACACACTCAAACCGGTGCTCCTGGCACCTACTACCATACCCTGGTTAAAGGCACTTCAATATTCTGTCTTGCCCATTCACCCTCTGAATGGCACACATACACAATCCATGTCTCAAGGCTTAAAAATCCTTCTTTAACCTGTCCTATCCTCTTCATCTACACTGATTTTGAAGTGGATTTAACAAGTGACATCAATAAGGGATCATAGCTTTCACCTGGATTCACCTGGTCAGTCTGTCATGGAAAGAACAGGTGTTCTTAATGTTTTGTACACTCAGTGTTAATGTTAATCTCTCCAGCTCACTGCCCTCATCTGTGGCTTCATCATCAAGCTGAGGAACTGTCTCCGTGACGATGGCTTCCTCAGGCAGCTCTACACCATCGGCCTGCTGGCCCAGTTTGAGTCTCTGCTCAGCACCTACGGTAAAGTACACACACTCCTCTCTCTTTCTCTCATTCTCTCTCTCTGTTTAGTAATTGTTCACTCTCTCACATACCTCCCAGGTGAGGAGCTGTCCATGTTGGAGGACATGTCGGTTGGCATCATGGACCTACGGAACGTCACCTTCAAGGTGACCCAGGCAACCTCCAGCTCCTCCCCCGACATGCTGCCGGTCATCACGGGTAACCGGGATGGCTTCAACGTCCGCATCCCGTTGCCGGAGACCATGTTTGACGCGTTGCCGCGGGAGATCCAGAACGGCATGCTGCTGCGCGTCCAGCCGGTGCTGTTCAACGTGGGAATCAACGAACAGCAGACGCTGGCAGAGAAGTGAGCGCGGGGAGGAATGATAGAGGGATGAAGAGTGGTGATGTCCCTGTATTGTTGACATGTCTCCTGTTTGTGACAGGTTTGGAGACACGTCTCTGCAGGAGATCATTAACCTAGAGAGTCTGGCCAGACTCAACTCCTACTATCAACAGTTCAAGGAGGTCCTACCTGAGGACTGTAAGTCACCATAAAGTAAATGGCCCTATATGGTCCTACCTGAGGACTGTAAGTCACCATAAAGTAAATGGCCCTATATGGTCCTACCTGAGGACTGTAAGTCACCATAAAGTAAATGGCCCTATATGGTCCTACCTGAGGACTGTAAGTCACCATAAAGTAAATGGCCCTATATGGTCCTACCTGAGGACTGTAAGTCACCATAAAGTAAATGGCCCTATATGGTCCTACCTGAGGACTGTAAGTCACCATAAAGTAAATGGCCCTATATGGTCCTACCTGAGGACTGTAAGTCACCATAAAGTAAATGGCCCTATATGGTCCTACCTGAGGACTGTAAGTCACCATAAAGTAAATGGCCCTATATGGAGAATATTGTTAAGATGTAGCCTGTAACATCCCCCTGCTGGTCTCAGGCCTGCCCAGGTCCCGTTCCCAGACGTGTCTACCAGAGCTGCTGAGGTTCCTGGGACAGAACGTCCACGCCAGGAAGAACAAGAACGTAGACATCCTGTGGCAGGCAGCAGAGGTAAGCCCATTTTTCGCTGCAGGGCCATGAATGAATTATTGGAGATTATCCTTTTGAGTCCAGTCCATTTCATTCTGTATGGATGTTACTAATGAGGATCCAGAGCAGGGCTGAAGAATCATTGTGTAGTGAGCAGCCTGCTGTCTATTTCCTGGTATCTCTCCTCCCCAGATCTGTCGTCGTCTGAACGGCGTACGTTTCACCAGCTGTAAGAGTGCTAAGGACCGCACGGCCATGTCCGTCACCCTGGAGCAGTGTCTGATCCTACAGCACGAACATGGCATGGCCCCACAGGTCTTCTCCCAGGCCCTCGACTGCATGCGCAGGTAGGTGTCCAGCCCACTGCCTGAACTAAAAAGAAACACACACATATTGCTCACTCCATATGCTGGGACAGTGCCAACTACAGGGTCCCCTCTCCGCCATTTAAAAAAATAATAAAATATAGAAGTTGTATTTTAATTGTGTAATTAGCATTGCTTCCTCACGCAGCATCTGCTTGTCAGTCTGTCCAGACAGTTTGCGGAGAATGCTCCCCCATGACGACAGAGCTCGCTATCCATACCCCCACATCATCTCCCAATCCAGCTCTCCTCCAACCCCATCCCCCTGTTCTCTGACACTGCTTGCTGAGAAGATAAGAAGGGCTAGACGAAGTGAAGGAGGGTAGAAGGAACAGAAACCTTGTGTAAGGATGTGATGACTCCCAGAACAGAAGCCCTGTAGAGTACAGTAGGTTATGTGAAAGATCTGCTGGGTAGTAATGTAATGCTGGCTGCAGCTTCCTGCATGGTCTCTCGCTCCTCTCTTCACCTGCCCACTTCCTGTTCCTATTTGGTATGGGGAATTTTAAGTGCATGGCTTGAGGCTGGCATACCCCCCCACCCCACCTGCTATTCAGGAAGTGAATCCAAATTCAATGACTTGACTGAAATGAAATGGATTGGAGCACAACCCCCCCCCCCATATCTGTTGTCTGTGGTATGAACATGGAGAATCATCACTGTCTTCTCTTCTTACCTCTTGATCTTTCCTTTTCTAAAGATGCAGAACATTTCTCTTAATTTTCTCCTTTTTCTCTTTCTCTTCCTTTTTTATGACAATGTATTTGTCTATCATTTCTCATGTTTTGGTTGGAATGATTTCCTTTATCCGTTTTTAATTTGGGGTGTTTCTTATTCTTGTTTGGGATTTGTTTCTGGCTGAATGGGTCTTCTTTTCCCGTTCCATTCCACTGGCTGTGGCCCTAACCGTAATGTTATCACACCCCACCTGCACCATCACTGGTATCTCTTTGTTATCCACGGCTGATCATGGCCACCACATATCATTCATATCGTGTATTACCGTCTCCTCCACTCTTATTGGCCACTTCATCCCTGTCCTATCCATCCATCCATCCATCCATCCATCCATCCATCCATCCATGCCACCTGTACTTTTTGGCCCCGGCTTCTCCTCCCTCCCTCCCCCTCTCCGCAGCATTGGGACCAGGGAGGGGGTCACCCAGAAGAACCTGAGTGGCCTGTTGCCTGTGCGGGATTTCAGGCTGGACCCCAGCCTGCTGTACTCCCTGCCCCTGCTGGCCCTCAGCCCCAACCTGCTGGTCGTCTGGCTGTTCCTCAGCGTCGCCTACTTCCTGGCCAAGCTCCGCTGCAGCTGAAGGCACAGCCCCTCTGCCACCCAGCCCCACCTACTCTCAACCTCTACTCACCTCTTCTCTCTGCCCGTTCCCCCCAGTGTGTCCGTCAGTCAGTCGGTCGGTCGGTCGGTCGGTCAGGAAGAAAGGCAAAAAGTTAGTTTGTCAGTCAAGGAGGAAGACAGGCAGTCAGGGTGTCAGTCTGTCTGGAGCTCAGCCGGGAGAACCCTCTGATTGGTCGAGGGCAGACCGTGTGACTGGACTTTATGTGCATCACTCGGCTAAACTACCAGCTGTTCCACCCAATGGGCAGCCAGCACTCCTCCCGCCCTGCTCTCTGTCCTAACCAATCCAGTCAGAGCAGGAGGCTGGTCTAAAGGTCTATGTGCAGTACTATATGAGACTGTTACTGTCAGTGTTCTGACATATTTCTCAGTTTAACACCCATTGTTTTACAACAATCAGATACAAACTGAGAGTATGGAGAGAAACTTTGAAATATAGCCGGTAAGAAGTTTTAGCTGAATTGAATGGAAGTTTTGTCCCAGTTGTCCTTGAGTATTTATAGTGCAGCTTCCCAACTCATGACATGATTATAACCATGCTATTATGATAATATGATGTCATGGATCCTTTGGTTTTGCACAGAGCTTATTTTCAGTCATGCAAATGTTCTGGCTTGCTTGACGTTTACGTCTTCCATAAGGTTTGCATACAGCATAAGCCAAGGGATGGCTTGGCCATGCAATATCACGCTGATGTTGTTTTTGATCTGGCGGCCATTTTGTTGTTCCTCAGGCCTTCCTACTCTTACAGCAGGAGAGACTTGTGTCCGCTTTCACTTTAAACCAATGCACTTTTTATCAACATTGTCATCTTAATGAAGGTTGTTAGCTTGTCTTGCCAATTGACACAGTTTCATCTTGGTCGGAGCAATTTGAATTGGCTAAATCTGGGAATGTATGATATTTCAGGGGAGCTTTGTTGGCTTGTTTGATTATGCAGTGTAGTTTTTCTGAAGTATTTTTTTTTTTAGTTGATATCAGATTTCATGTCTGTACCAAGTTCCTATTTACTATAGAGTTTGTGTATATGAATTGGTTCTTTGTTTGAGAACCTATAAGGGTTGCAGTTCTAGGGAAATGACAGAGAAGAGAATGTACATGGGCAAACCTCAAATGGCTCCCTACCACCAAATGATGCACTACCTCTGACCAGTAGTGCACTAAATATAGGGGATAGGGGATGATTTGAGACACAGCCCATGCTTGTTGTGCCAAATGTTATAGCCAGCTCTCAGATGGTAGTTAAAGGTCTTGGATGTTTATTCCAGGTCAAAGTGTTACTTCCAGTTCTCCCAGCAGCCCAAATCCATCCCGCTTCCACAGAGAAGCGCCCTAGAAAGGGAGATTTGATAGCAGACTCTTTGGGTTACTTCCAAGCCTTGCACTCTGGACTTCCTGGTCTCTGCCGAGAGAGTCCATCCACCATTGTCATATACAGTAGTTGCTATCTAGTCCCATTAAAAACATGATTAGCCATCTAATGGTATATGCACTCATTAATATGTAGACTAGTGGTATTATCGTTTTCCAGCCCCATAGCCTCTCTCCATTTTAATCGGTATAATACCTGTCTTCAGTGCTGTGTTACGTCCCAAGACGGCCACACTCAATCCAATCTAAAGTGACCTACTAAAGAAATGGACCATCCATCCCAAAATAGCCTCCTCTGTGAGATTGTCTCGTTTGTCTTACATCCCCTCCACCCCCCATTTCCAACTCCTAGACCCCCACAATGGAAAGCTGGAGGCATTCTTTTGTCCTTGTTGGTTGAGCTATATGCAAGCTTGTTAGGCCTCTCACCTGTGTGACTGGTATGAGAGCTAGGCTGGGTTTAATAGTGTATTTAGGTTAGTTCAATTGTTTGGTTTTGAATATTCAGATGTTTTATTTTTACCGATTTTTGTGCAGTGTTTTACAATATCGACATACGTAAGTACATGCAGTATTTCTTTCTCAGTATTCTACAGTATTTACTTTTTCAATCTTGTATATCCATATTGTAAATAATAGAAATTTATAAAATCAGATCATCTATTGATAAGTATGCTGGTGTAGAACTAACCTCTATTGTCCCATGAAAACTCCATCTGAGTGGCAGCCAGGGGAGCGAGCTGGGGGGCAGCCAGGGGAGCGAGCTGGGGGGCAGCCAGGGGAGCGAGCTGAGTGGCAGCCAGAGGAAATGTGCTCCATGAGAGCAGCACACAAGTTCTGTCGCAAATGGCACACTATTCCCTACATAGTGCACTAATTTTGACCAGAGCCCTATAGGTCCTGGTCAAAGTAGTGTACTATATAGGGAATAGGGCGCTATTTAGGACGTAACCCCAGTATGTACAATATTAGGATGACGTTTGCTTCAACCAAATGTGAAATAGCTTGTCCTGCTGGTTGGTAATGATACTACAGAAGCTTGTCACCCAGTAGGTCCTATGAAAAGAGTTGGATTGATCCGTTCTGGGGATACATGCAATTAGGAGACCATTCTAAAGTTGTAGAGAACTGCAGAATGTGCTGGTGACAGTTTGTTCTGCTGGTGTATTTAATTCCGATGAAGAAACCCACTGTGTTAAACATGTTGTAACCATAGTGATGCTAAATCCAGGAATATTGCAACTAAAACCAAGTTCCTGACTCAATTCTCCAGTGTTGTTTTTCTGCTTCTCTTGAATTCCTTAGCGCTTTTGACTATAGAGAATATATTTATATTGCGTTGCATTATATTTTCATGCTTGTATGTCTAAATGCTCACGTTTGCTAAATATATGTATTCTTATGGAGAGTTTGATGTGATTACATCATCATCATGCAGGTGTCACTTTATAATGAGAGGGAGACATTGTAGTTGCTGTTCCAGATATCTTTGTATTAACCCTTGTCTGGTATTTTGCCAAGTTCCAACCCAATATCAGGATTGCTTGGATAACCATTTATGAATATGCTCTGAAATAGTATACTTTTCTCCCTTTCTCTCTGAAATACAATGCATTTCTCCCTTTCTCTCTAATGCTTCTCTCTGGAAAGTGCAATAGCAGTCAATTAGTCAGCAGCCCAAAGAATCAGCTTTAATGTTATATAATAAACGTCATGCCAAATGTATCAGAGGAGAAGGTGTATACTTCACTATAGAGTATTTGAATAGTGGAGTTCTGTTTGTTTTCCCTGGAATGGAACTGTTGCATTGACCTTAGAATGTAGAACTTTTAAGTCTGTGCGTTTGCTATTGCTCTTGTTTCACTTTATCTGGGGTGCTCGTAACTCTATCTAGAAAGCCTTCTGTACACAGTATTAGTGTTCTGTACCCCTCCCTCCAACAACATCCCGATATTCCCCATTTCCCGGGACAATCCAACCGTTCGCTTTAGCTGTTGCCCCCATGTTTCTTTGTGGCGTCAATGTGTTGGTTGGTTTTTGGGTTCCTCATTGTCTTTTAACACGAGCCCTTTTTTTGTTTTCTTCACTTTGCTGTCATCCTCTCTATCTGTGCTTGCCCTCCCTCCCTCCCTCCTTTTTCCCAGTGAGGGCTGCAGACGGGAGAATACCATGAAGAACGTGGGATGTCGCAAGTATGCTTTTAACTGTCTGCAGCTCAAGGCCTTCCCCAAACATTACAGGCCCCCCGACGGAACGTTTGGGAAGGTTGAGACTTGATTTGGATCATATTCTATTGTAATAGGGACAGCAACAACAACGGCAGCATAAAAAAATGAATCATTGGTTAGATGGTCTTCAACCTACGGTAGTTGGGGAAGTCCTGTGTTAAATAGCTGTGCACTGAATCGATGCATATTTTCCATTTCAAAGACGAATATATAAAACTATGGAATGGGGAAAATGCCAAACCACTACTGGTTGAGAAACGATATACAATTTATTCAGACCTCACATGGCTTTCTAGATTGTTCTGAAGTTGTAGATAATACAGGTGGGACTAGTAACAACACTGTCTGGTTACATCACGTTTTTAGGGTAGTCAAGATACAGCAAGGAGGTCGTTTTCCTGAAAAGACAGTCACTGAGTCTTTACCGCTATACACAGTGAGGACTTTTAGTTCTTTTCAGAGCCTCAGGCAATCTATAGGTCACCAAACGTTCATCCTGGGACGATGCTACTTCATGCTGACTATGTTCAAAGTTGTGTCTCTCAACCCATAGTTAACATGTAAACTGGGATTTGTACATTTGGTTGGCGTCATTGGCCAGAGCCTATGCATTTCAGAGTTCTCATTTAGGGAGTGTTACACACGGACTACACATTAATGTGGAAGTCAAGCCAGTCTGATGGACTTGATGAAGGATTCCTTCCCCACGTGGATTTAGCAGTACTCTAATCCTGTAGAGCAGGGGTTCTTTCAACGTTTTCAGCTCCACAACTAAATAAGAAATTGACCATCCTCCTGTGACCCAAATGGTTCACCAGCGACCCAAAGGAAGACGAAATAGTGTGTGATTAGAGATATATTCTCTTAACTCACGACCTACCTCTTGCATGGCCAGGGCCCACTTTGGGACCCGACCCATAGTTTAAGAAACCCTGCAGAGAGACGTCCCACCGACTGCAATGGCAACCCAAGACCAACCAGAGCTTTCAGTGTCTGATGCGTACCTCACCTATGTACGGTTTCCCTTTTCATATCTGTAACGTCTGCGTTCAACTTCTTTGCCAAATGAAGGGTTGTGAATGGATTTAGCTGTGTGGCATTATCTGGCAGCTCACTGTGAAGTCTTAGCACTGTCTTAAAGGGATAGTTTGGGATTTTGGCACGAGTTCACCCGGGAGTCGGGTGAAGTTAGAGGTAGTTTCGCGAGCCAATGCTAACAAGCTTAGCACAAAGAGGGCCTCATTGCCAAAATCCTGAACTATTCCTTTGACTTAAAGAGGAATATGAAAAAGCTATGAATGTTATAGAAAGATCCACTTCCCTCTTTTACCAAGTTCATTTCTGGAAAAAGCTGGGTTTGAGGGTAGCAAATGAAACATAATACATTATGTAACATTGGCTTGTAAAGGAAATCGAGTAGATTATTTTCTGTTCTAATATTGAACCATGTAAAGGCCAGTAGTAAACCATTTAAACACCCAAGAAGCACTTTTCTTTCAGATCATTTTCTGCATTTGTTGCACTGTTATTTTAGGATTGTCTTGTTGGCAGGTGTTGTTGACCCAGGGTAAAAATAGTCAGTAAAATTGTTATCGGTATGGGAGTTACATTGTACGTTAATCTGGAAACTGTGCTGCTCAACAACAACATATTTGTCATGTCTATTTTCACCACCAAGCGGCAATGTCGACTTTCTGTTTTGCAACATTTTAATGAGATTGCAATTTGACACACAATTGAGCCAGAGGAGACTTGACCCTACAAATGAGTTGTGTGTGTGTGTGTGTATGTATCAAAGCTTCACATATGTTTGCTTTTCAACAGGCACCTCTGTACTGCACACGACAGGATTTACCCATAAAATCAACTGTGAGATGCAGTTTGTGTACATTTAGTGTATTGTTTACTGTAGTGTCTTTCATGCTCATAAATATTTGTAGTTTTATTGGAAACATATTTTGCTGTCTGCAGACTTTATTTTGCATTTATGTACTATACTATAGGGTATAATTCAATAAGTGTTGGGATTGGATTTGTATTTCTTTCTATTGTAATGAGTGCATATCTTGTATCCTGCACAAAGAGGATATCTGTATAGGCCTGACTGTTGCTTTAGATGAAGCTTTCATCAATATCTGACGCTAATAAAAGAATGTTCAACGTCTTTGTTTTGTCTTTGTAATGGAAGACTTGAAAGTTTCCATCAAGGTGTTGGAATGTTCCGTTCTTCTCATTGCAATTCATTCTTTTCCAGAATCTTATCTGGGTGACTCTAGCTAGAGTGAAATGTCATCCAGCCAGGCCACAATAAAACAAAAGACCTTGTGTCTGGCTACTAGGATTTTTTTAGTTCTCTGCAAGATGCCTCTTGTTATACGGTAGCAAAGCTGTAGAGATATGAAGCCAGTTATAATATCTGTAGAGCGATCCAAAGACGTACTCATAGTCACAACTAGAAAGAAACAAAGTTCAACACATTTTGATTCCTAAAATACAGTGCTACTTGAAGACGATGGCAGCACCATTGGCATACGGCACACTATGGAGATCAGCGTCTCATTTCCAGAGGTGGAGGTAATTGGGTTTATTTTTCACTTTTCTTTTTACAAAGAAGTACCGGGTTGAATTCCTTGGACAACTGTCAGGCCCGTGGTGGTCACGCACAGTGAATAACAACTGTCAGGCCCGTAGTGGTCACGCACAGTGAATAACAACTGTCAGGCCCGTAGTGGTCACGCACAGTGAATAACAACTGTCAGGCCCGTAGTGGTCACGCACAGTGAATAACAACTGTCAGGCCCATAGCGGTCACGCACAGTGAATAACAACTGTCAGGCCCGTAGTGGTCACGCACAGTGAATAACAACTGTCAGGCCCGTAGTGGTCACGCACAGTGAATGACAACTGTCAGGCCCGTAGTGGTCACGCACAGTGAATGACAACTGTCAGGCCCATAGTGGTCACGCACAGTGAATGACAACTGTCAGGCCCATAGCTGTCAGGCCCATAGCGGTCACGCACAGTGAATGACAACTGTCAGGCCCATAGTGGTCACGCACAGTGAATGACAACTGTCAGGACCGTAGTGGTCACGCACAGTGAATGACAACTGTCAGGCCCATAGTGGTCACGCACAGTGAATGACAACTGTCAGGCCCGTAGTGGTCACGCACAGTGAATGACAACTGTCAGGCCCATAGTGGTCACGCACAGTGAATAACAACTGTCAGGCCCATAGTGGTCACGCACAGTGAATAACAACTGTCAGGCCCATAGTGGTCACGCACAGTGAATGACAACTGTCAGGACCGTAGTGGTCACGCACAGTGAATGACAACTGTCAGGCCCGTAGTGGTCACGCACAGTGAATGACAACTGTCAGGCCCATAGTGGTCACGCACAGTGAATAACAACTGTCAGGCCCATAGTGGTCACGCACAGTGAATAACAACTGTCAGGCCCATAGTGGTCACGCACAGTGAAGGCAAATCTACTCAGCTTTTAGCCCCATTTGTAACCCTGTATTTTTATTTGATCATTATTGGACACGTTTTATTTTTGACTAAAACATCTCTGGAATATATAGATCATATTTTCTTCCACTGCTCAGGATACGTCCAAAGATTGTTTTTTTAATATGTTTGAGAGAACTACAGTCTGCTAAGAATACAACCTTGGCCGACAAGCAGTCCACTTTCATGTGGTCTATTACTCTCAATCACACTCCAGTCCAGACGGTGGCAGTAATGCACTCAACATCTGGTTTGCACACTAAAGAACTAACAAAAAGGGGGGAATAAGAAGCAGTCGCTAGTAGTGGCTGCGGTTCCGTGAAAGGACGTCTTTGTTTCTCGCAGAGGAATGGCTTCTCTTAATGTTGGGTCGACATACTCAAATTATACAGACTTTAATAATGCGGTCACCGCATTCGAAAATGAGAATTTTGTCCAGTTTTATCGCCGCGACGCAAGAACAATTGAAAAAGTCAAACGATTAAATCCAAGGCACCATTACAATCCAGAGTTGAAGTATGTGAACATACATCTGACTTGTATACACGGTGGCAGAAATTTCTTATCACATTCTAAAGGAGTACGTCCGAAGACGAGGTAGCTAACTTCCATTTCTAGATGACTTTTTTTTTGCTTGTATCCATGGTCATGTAGCCTACATATCTGCTAGATCTGCTGACAGGGGGCACTGTTTTGCAGCCACCGTCCGTCATAATAAGAGTATTTCAATGTAATGTTTTCCAGGACAAGAGAGCATATAAATTAGAAATGTATTTCGTTTTACATTTTTCGAACAATGTTAAAGCAGGCTTATTGTCTCTACAGTACCTGCAGGGTTGGATGCCCAGCTTTAATCAAAGTCAAAACTACAGAGGATGGAGAGAGATTAGTTGTAAAGGAAATGGTCAAAATACACAACCATGAAGTCAGTGAGGTGAGTGGTCACCATAATGGGTTCAATTCCAGATGGCAATACCATGATGCATTTTATAGTCTTACTATCGCATAACAATTACTGGTTGATGGTGGTTCACACATGTATATAAATGAATGTTCTTGTACAGGCTGCGTTCAAGCACTACCCCAAGAGGAGACAACTATGTCCGGCTGAACGCGCCAAGTGTTCCGAATTGCTGACAAAGTACGATGGCAACAAAAGATTAGTGATCGAAGAGCTCACCAAAGTAACTGGAAAAGTCATCCTACCGAAGGACATTCACAACATTGCAGCAACAATGAACTGTCCTCCAAAATGTGAGCGAAAGAAACAAGAGAAGGAACAAGAGAAGGAACAAGAGGTGACCAAAGGGATTCGAATGGTGATGGACACTGACACAAAGCTAAGAGAACAGGCAAGAAAAAGGCGGCCTGGATGTGGTTAGTATTTCTGACATAATACGGGATATTATGTTAAGGACGGAGCGTTGCCATTACGTTGCCACAGCGTTGGGGATGTTACACCCTCACATACAGCGGTGTAGTGCTGGTGGTTTATTATTTTACCTGACCTTCGAACAACCACCCGGAAGTCTCGCGAGCTTACACTCCGGTTCGCTACCTGGACTCCAGTG
This sequence comes from Salmo trutta, assembly GCF_901001165.1. Lineage (NCBI taxonomy): Eukaryota > Metazoa > Chordata > Actinopteri > Salmoniformes > Salmonidae > Salmo > Salmo trutta. The sequence goes on along the minus strand of NC_042995.1, from coordinate 7,559,436 downwards.
GTAATAACAGGCTACAGTTTACCGACCTTTTGACCTGTGACGTGCCGGTAAACTCTGGTTCTCCACCTACGTGTGCAGGACATTTGTCCATGGGTTCCACGTAGCACAGAACCATTACAAATATAATTATATAATAATAATACATATTTCTATGCACAGAACGTTAGCCCGGTCAATTTTAAAAATGTACATTTACATTTTAGTCATTTAGCAGACGCTCTTATCCAGCGCGACTTACAGTAGTGAATGCATACATTTTTTTTCTTTTTTTTTTCGTACTGGTCCCCCGTGGGAATCGAACCCACAACCCTGGCGTTGCAAACACCATGCTCTACCAACTGAGCCACACGGGACCTATTGAGAAGCCAGTTCCAACACCAAAATGTATAGCTGGCAGGGTTACCCATGGTTTCCATATAGGCAATATCGGATATTCTTTACGGCTGCTCTACTCAGCCTGATAACTTCTGATTCAATTCCTATACTGTGTGTCTTCGCCATTCGTTCCGATATAAAGGTGCATGACAAGGTGTTGCAGACATGCTTTAGTCTTTCAAAGAAGACGCGTCCGCAACGACAGTCTAACTATCGTCAAGCACAATCTTGCGGGTAAAGAAATTGTTCACAATCTTAGATTTTGGAGTGTAATGTCCCATTTAATGTTACTGCTGTTCTGAATATGTCGTTGAATGCACCTCTTAAGCGTTCAAGGATCCAAGGAGGTCCGAGAAGAAACTGGTGCTTGACGTTGACACGGGGGTGGATGACGCCCAGGCCATCATGATGGCTCTCGCAGCCCCCAACGTGGAGGTCCTGGGGATCACCTGCGTCAGCGGCAACACCTCCCTGGAAAACTCCTGCAGGAACACACTGCGTGTCCTCAAGGTCTGCCAGAGACTTGAGGTAGGCCTGGTGGAAACACTGCTCACTACATTAAACAACGATTTGATTTGTAACGATCATACAATTTTGGTGGTAAGCTTATGCTCTATTATAGACTAATATCAGTGTGTGTTATATCTGCTGTGTTGCGTTAGATCCCAGTGTTCGGTGGAGCTGCGGAGCCTCTGATGGGCCACCCCCTGTCGGCAGGCCCCTTCCACGGGCAGGATGGGCTGGGGGACACCCCTGACCCAGATGCCCCGGGCCTGGAGCTGCTGCAGACAGAAGGGGCTGTGGAAGCCATCATCAGGCTGGTCAATGAGAACCCTGGAGAGGTTGGTAACAAAAGGGTTAGGTTCTTAGGCTAAAACCAAACCCCAGCACCCCTACATCTATGAGAAATGTCTTTGCATTGGGGCTTGGAATCCAAACAAGAAGGTATTTTATTAGGCTCCCCATTAGCTGTTGCAAAAGCAGCAGCTACTCTTCCTGGGGTCCACACAAAACATGAAACATGACATAATACAGAACATCAATAGACAAGAACAGCTCAAGGACAGAACTACATACATTTTTTAAAAGGCACACATAGCCTACATATCAATGCATACACACAAACTATCTAGGTCAAGTAGGGGAGAGGCGTTGTGCTGTGAGGTGTTGCTTTATTGTTTTTTTTAAACCAGGTTTGCTGTTTATTTGAGCAATATTAGATGGAAGGAAGTTCCATGCAATAATGGCTCTATATAATACTGTACGATTTGGGGACTATGATAAGTGTGTGTGTCAGAGCTGTGTGTAAGTTGACTATGCTAACAATTTGGGATTTTCAACATGTTAATGTTTCTTAAAAAGAAGTGATGCAGTCAGTCTCTCCTCAACTCTTAGCCAAGTGAGACTGGCAGGCATAGTATTAATATTATCCCTCTGATTACAATGAAGAGCAAAACGTGCCGCTCTGTTCTGGGCCAGCGCAGCTTAACTAGGTATTTCCTTGCAGCACTGGATCACACGACTGGACAATAATCAAGATTAGACAAAACTAGAGCCTGCAGAACTTGCTTTGTGGAGTGTGGTGTCAAAAAAGCAGAGCATGTCTTTATTACGGACAGACCTCTCCCCATCTTTACAACCATTGAATCTATATGTTTTGACCATGACAGTTTACAATCTAAGGTAACGTCAAGTAATTTAGTCTCCTCAACTTGTTCAACAGCCTCACTATTCATTACCAGATTCAGCTGAGGTCTAGAACTTAGGGAATGATTTGTACCAAATACAATGCTCTTAGTTTTAGAGATGTTCAGGACCAGTTTATAACAAGGTCTAGTGCTTCGTTGCCAAGATGTTGAGTGTTTCTTTTCCCTTCATAGTAGATGTCTGGATTGACTCAGTGTTGTTTCTCTGTCTAGGTGTGCCTGGTAGCTCTGGCTCCATTGACCAACCTGGCCCTTGCAGTGAAGATTGACCCCACCCTCCCTCAGAAACTCAAAGGTCTCTTCATCATGGGAGGCAACACTGACTGTAAGGGCTTTATGTCTATAATGCCATTTACATAGGCCTAGTGACTTGTTATCAACATACTTTGTCATACAGTCAATTGACCTGGTAGGATGTTATGAAATGATATTAATAATAACGTATTTGTTTCTTGGATATTGTTATTTGTGTTTGCAGCGAGGGGGAACACCACAGTGTGTGCAGAGTTCAACTTTGCTGCCGACCCGGAGGCTGCTTACATCGTCCTGAACCGCTTCTTCTGTCCAACCTACATCGCTACCTGGGAGTTCTGCTGTGAGAACAAGCTACCATGGGTAAGAGCACAGGTACTGGTCATCTACCTATACAGACTAAATAAAGGCTCACACACTACCAGGCTTATTGTAAGCACTGGTCTAGCTCTCACATCAGAGAAGATGGGAGGAAATGAGACAAGGAGAGGTGGCCTCTTTCAATTATTGAGATGCATCCACTGGCTTACTTAGTAATGAATTGTCTATCAAAATATCTCCTGCAGTCTTTTTACAAGTATTTTACGTTGATTTGTCTTTTCTCCAAACCCACTTGTCCCATCCGTCTCTAATCTGCACCCTGCAGTCGTTCTGTGACACCTGGCTGGCCCAGGACTCAGACAAGGCCCGCTTCATGAAGAGCATCTTCAAATACACCATGGACACCGTGGCGACTTGCGCTCGCTACCAACGGGAGATGACGGCTGGCCCGGGTTTCCTGTCGTGCAACTCGTACGCCATGGCGGCGGCCATCGATGACGGTTTCGTGTGGGTGTCTGAGCCGGTGGCGGTTACCGTGGAGCTTCAGGGGACCTACACCCGGGGAATGATGGTCCTGGACAAGCTGGGAGTCCTGGAGAAGGAGCACCAGGTTGTCATCATGAGGACAGTGGACCTGGAGAGCTTCAAGGGGATGTTGATGGACTCCCTGAAGTAATAAGCGCTGGGCTGGAAACTACACCTATACTGCTGTCCAATATTGTTTATTTGAACCAAATTATTTGGGAGGGCTCCAATTCCACTCTTCGTAATGAGTTTCATACAGATAGATCTTGATGACAGTTTGAGGTGATGGATATGTCTCTAGTGTCTGTTTTGACTTGCCATTATGTTCTGAATCACCATCAATCATTTTACTTTATCAGGAAATAAATATTCTACAATGTTAATTTTCTGCTATTGTCTTACTATATTACATGAGGTCAGGAGCAACTCATCAATTACTTGTTTTAGATTGTATTTCTTTCCTGTTAATGAAGAAGGGGATGAAGTAAAACCTCTTTATTGAAAGTGCTCAGGAATGTACACTCAGAAACACCCCTTAGTCCAATTGAAATACAAATTCACCACTTTTCTTTACTTCTATTTCTCTTCAATAAACAAGATTTTCAGTGTGTCATATTTAAAAAAAAAAACCAAAGTATTATTTACAAAGTATACAAAACTGCATCACCCCATCCAATCACATTCCAGAATGAAAGCATTGTCCATGAGTCCTCAGAGCCACCTGTCTGTGGGCTCTTGTCCTGACTCCAGAGTGTCTACTGGACGCGGTACTTGTAGAACCAGCAGAGGCCCTTGGTGAAGTTCCATCCCAGGGAGAGAGAGAGGATGTAGAGGAGAACTAGCAGGGCGAAGGGGTAGAGCAGAACCACTGTGTTCTGCAGTTGGGGCAATGCTGAGGAGGGACAGCGAGAGAGGAACTGGAGTAAATATACAGTTGGTAGACCTAACCATTGTTAGAGGGTCTGATGGTTTCACCCCCAGTGAACTATCCCTTTAAGGGTGAATAAAACCACGGAACAAATATATAAAATGTGAAGCATCCGCTTGTCGTTTCCACTCACTACCAAATATGGCAGTGAGAGGAAGCGGCAGATAGCCTAGTGGTTAAGAGCATTGGGCCAGTAACCGAAAGGGTCCTGGTTTGAATCCCTGAGCCGATTAGGTGGGGGAAATCTGTCTATGCCCTTGAGCAAGGCACTTAACCCTGATTGCCCCTGTAATCGCTGTGGATAATAGCGTCTGCTAAATGAAATGTAAAAGGAAGCTCAGTGGCCAGCAGAGGAAGGATGACTGGCATTCTGCACGTTTTGAAATATTTGATCTCAATACAGTTTTCTGTTCCCAAAACTAGAATCTGTTATGAACAGAGTGGACTAAGTCTTGTAGACTTTGCCAAAGTTGTAAAACATCACATTGTTTAGAAGGAGTGCAAAGGCGAATTGAGTTATAGCACATGGGCACTCAACAGAGAAGGTGTTCTCTAACGGAAATATGCAGATGCATGCTAGAACGGGCCAATAGGATCTCGCTGGCTCGTGCTTGGTTCTACCCACCTCCTTGCATGTTCAGCCCACTATGACTCATTTGTTCCCATTGGAAACGACAGGCTGTGGTCTATCTTGGTTAAGTTATTAAAAAAATCTTTGATAACTTAAAGGGGCCTCACCGTTGTATCCCAGGAATGTAATGTATAGATAGTAGCCGATGGCTGTCAGCCACAGACTGTTCCCTACCAAGTACCCCAGGAACCAGTCTGAGTTTATCACTACGATATCTGAAACACAGCAGAGATCAGACAGCGTTACAACAAATAACACCTTAACATGTTAGAAATGTGTAATAACATGTCTGCACTCACGGTTTATAAAGAAGAGCTGTAGGAAGTGCAGGATGACAAGCAGGGGGTAGAAGGCATTGAGATGCACATCGAATGCGTAGCCCCACTCTACATCATAGTCCTTACTGGGCGGCTTCAGCAGGTACTTATTGGTGATGAACCTGGGGATACAGCAGACAGGAAAGGGCCTTTAGAGCAGGGGGAAGGACCAGCATTTAAACATTTGCACAGCCCGAAGGCAAACCTCTAGACTGTATCTGAAGGGACCAGATAGACATACACACAATATGATGCTCCATCTGGCCTCAAGCTTCCAGCCATTCCATTCACCTTACGTCCATCTAGCTCTTTCTGTAAATCTCTACTCACCACATGAGTGTGGAGATGAGCAGGCCCACGCCGATGCAGTCTATGAACACCACCCACAGCAACAGCTTCAGAGTCTCCACAAAGCCCATGTCCAGCACCAGCCCAAAGCCCACTGTGGACACTACACACAGAGGACGAGAGACAGGTGTCACAGCCACAGGATAAAAGCATAAAGATGATATTGTAATTTGTAATATTTGTTATTTATTAGGATCCCCATTAGCTGCTGGAAAACCATCTGCTATGTGGACCCCATCACCATTCCTGGGGTCCACATGAAACATGACATAATGCATAGTACAGAACATTATTAGTAAAGGACTGAAATACATACATTTACAACATCACACATAGCCTACATATCAGTACATACAATATATTGGTCTAATATATAGTAGTACAGTGCAAATTACAATACAATATCAAATAGCTGTCTCTCTTCACAGTCCCCTTTGTGCAGTAAGGTGTGCTATGATCTGTTTTTTTAAACTGGTTTTATTTCTAGCTTGAGTTACCTGTGGTGGCAGAGTTCCATGTAGTCATGGCTCTATTTAATACTGTTTCCCAGCCTCTGATCTGGACCTGGGGACTATGAAGAGACCTCTGGTTGAATGTCTTGTGTTGTACCGGTTAGTGTCTGAACTGTGTACCAACTGCTTGAACAGACAGTTTGGTACCTTCATCACATCAATATCTCACACAAAGACCAATAGTGATGCAGTCAATCTCTCCTCAACTTTGAGAAAGGAGAGACTGACATGCATGTTACTGACACTTTCCCTCCATGTACATTAAGTGAGATACGTGCTGCTTTGTTCTGGACCAACTGCAATTTTACCCATGTCCTCCTTTGACCACACAACTGGGCAGTAGTCCAGGTGCGGCAAAACTAGGGCCTGTAGGAACTGTCTGGACAACAGATGTCAAAAAGGCTGAGCAATGCCCTATCACGGACAAACCTCTTCCCATTTAAGCAACCATTGAGTCTATATGTTTTGACCATGACAGCTTGCTATCTAGGGTGACACCCAGCAGTTTAGTCTCCTCAGCTTGCTCAATAGCCACATTATTCAATAATAGATCTAAACGAGGTTTAGCATTGAGCGAGTGATTTGTCCCAAAAATGATGCTTTTCGGTTGTGATATTTAGCACCAGCATGTTGCTAGTTACCTGTTGTAAAACTGACTGGAGCTCTGTGTCTCATTTATTTTACTGTATAAGTCTAACAAAAACGGCTCCCACAATCGTCTTACTATCAATTTCTTTCAGTCATTTGTCAGACTCTATGTCTCTGATCTGTTTTAATCACATGTGAGATGAGACCAAGTCAATGGAAAGAGGGTCCCATAACCAGGCATTAATACTCCAAATGATACATTCGTTCCTGTTTGATTGCTGGTTACATCCGATACAGATAGCCTTATTGCATCCTATTTTGAGTTGGTTAATGATTTCTGTTGCTGCTTCATTTCTAATCAAAGCTTTAATATGATGCTTTAAAGGTGCTTTGCTTTTTGTTGGTTGTGCATATTTATACTTTCTCTAAATTGAAAAAAGTTATTCTAGTAGTCAAACTATTGCTACACAGTTCCCACTCCTTGTTTTTAGAAAGCACACTTGTTCAGAAAGGGCAGGTGATTGTTATAGATCGACTGCTGTGAAAAACACCCAAGATACTGACCACAGAGCCAGATGCTGAGTAACACCAGGAAGGCAGGGTCGTCTCTGGCCCACTGGTCCTTGGTCTGCTTCCTGTAATGGAAGTTACGATAGACTCTCTGTGGGGAGGTGAACAGGTAGAGCATCTGCCACACAGCAAACTCAAAGTCCATGGCTTTGAAGTGCAGCAGCCTCCTCAGGTATTTGTAGCGCTTGGCGCCCGCTGTGTGGCGTGCCGCATCGCGGGCGCTCAGGCTTCCGTTCTGCGGCGAGGTGGTCGGCAACATAGTGCTGGGAAACACAGAAAGCATCACGATGACCAAATCAGAGCCATAGATAAACAGAATTTGATTTACAGTGGAGGTGCAGTCTTCCCTTTCTCCCTGCATAGGCCTCACCTGGTGACACATGTTACGAACCGGCTCAGAGTTCGTAACAAAAGGGAGACAACGTGGAGACAAAGGGTAACAAAAATATATATTTATTAAATAAAGCAACTAAGTAGGTAACAATGGCATGTGTAATCAGTAATCAGTAGTGTAAGTGAGTGTGTTGCATACTTGAATGTAATAAGGCAGAGTGTTGAAAGGTGCCAAAGCAAATAACCCCAAAAAAACCACAAAACTACACAACCAAAATCAACAAGGTGTCTGTGGGGAGAGAGTCTCCTCAATGACTGTGGAAGAGGTCCATTTATCCTGGGAAACACCCGAGCCCAGGTGTTTCCCATTTATCTGACGACCCTTCCAACTCCGCCCACCGGCCTCCTAATAAAGAAACAAGAACAAGAGAGAATACGGCAGACAGAGTGGGAGGGTCGTCACACCCCCCCCCCATAAAACCGGGGACCAACAAGGGCCCCGGAACAACGTACCAGCCTCTGCGTCCCAAATTTACACAGGCCTCTGCGTCCCAAATTGACACAGGCCTCTGCGCTCCAAATTTACGAGAGGTTACATGTTCACCTTCCACTTGCCCCAGCCAACCTCCTTCTCCCCAGACCTCAGCAACCTTTGTGTACAGGAAGCAACTTTTAAGAGGAAAGAAGAAAACGAGACCAGGAGGGAACAGACAGGAACGACAGAACACGACAACACCAAACAACGGTCAGTCACATAAATATTCAGGAACAGGGCGCACGAGAGAGCGCATCAGCAATCACGTTATCAGTTCCCCGGATATGCCTCACATCGAGATGGAAGGATTGTAAAAATAAACACCATCTCATTATCCTCTGATTGGGACACATCATGGACCTGAAAAAGGTGAGAGGGTTATGGTCGGTGTAGACCACAATAGGTACTACCCCCGACCCAACATACACTTCAAAGTGTTGTAGCGCCCAAATGAGTGCTAGCGCTTCTTTTTCAATGACCGAGTAGTTCAACTGATAACGGTTAAATTTTTTGGAAAAGAAACTAACAGGCCTCTCAACCCCAGACACATCTGCTTGCAGCAAAACTGCACCTGCCCCCACATGACTAGCATCCACCTGCAAGGTAAATGACAAATCCACACGAGGAGCAGCCAGCACCGGAGTTGAGGTAAGCAACCTCTTTGCATCTTCAAAAGCCTGTTGACAATGAGAAGACAATACGTAAACAGCCTTAGCTTTCAACAATTCTGTCAAGGGAGCGACCACAGTAGAAAAGTTCCTACAAAATCCACGGTAGTAACCAATCATTCCCAAGAAACGCATAAGTTCCTTTTTTGTAGTTGGTGGTGGAAAAGCATCAATAGCTACCACTTTAGCCCGAACCGGACGCACTTCACCCTGCCCAACCACCTTTCCAAGGTATGTAACAGTTGCCTGAGCAAACTCACATTTAGCCAAATTGATCGTGAGGTGACCTGCAGCCAGCCGCTCAAACAAGGCTTGAATACGAGACAGATGTTCCTCCCAGGTATCTGCATATATCACTACATCGTCCAGATAAACAGCGCACCCGGCCAGCCCTGCAACAACCCTGTTCATAAGTCGCTGAAAAGTGGCAGGTGCATTACGCAGGCCAAAACTCATAACCGAATACGAGTACAGACCAGAGGGTGTAATAAAGGCAGAGATTTCACGTGCCCTACTCGTTAGGGGCACCTGCCAATAGCCCTTTAACAGGTCAAATTTGCTCACAAACTTAGCTGCTCCGACTTTATCTACGCAGTCCTCCATTCGAGGAAGAGGAAATGAATCTGGCTTAGTGACAGCACTTACCTTACGGTAGTCCGTACAAAATCTGTTTGTTCCATCCGGTTTACTGACCAATATACAGGGAGAAGCCCAACTGGAGAAAGAAGGCTCTGCTATCTTACTCTCCAGCATGTACCTGACCTCAGCATCCAGACAACGCAGTTTCTCTGCAGAAACTCTATAGAACCGCTGACGAATAGGGTCAGCATCTCCAATGTCAATATCATGCTCTATCAAGTTTGTACGTGTTGGTATATCAGAAAACAACTCTGGAAATTTCCGAATCAGATCAACCATCTCTTTTCGCTCATCAACAGGTAGATGAGTAAGAAGGTTGTCCAAAATATCCAGTGTCTCTGAATTTTTCAATCTACCTTGCAATATGCAATCGTCGGGACCAGGAACATCTTCCTCATCATGCACAGACCTAGCATGAGAAGAACCAAAGGATGTAACGGTATCAGCCAAAAGAACAGGTTTACCGTCCTCTTTAGACTCCCACTGTTCAGTCTCCGTTGAACGTGCATAATAGGGTTTTAACAAATTTACATGGCACAGTTGGTGTGCTTTTCTCCGTTCTGGAGTGGCAACTAGATAATTCTGCTCAGTGTACTGGCGCACCACTGTATATGGACCTTGAAACTTGGCTTGAAAAGGAGAACCAATAATTGGCAGCAGAGCAAGAACCTGGTCACCTGGACTAAAGTGACGAGGCTCAGTTCGACGATCAAATATGCCCTTCATCCTTTCCTGTGAAGATGATAGCTTTTCTTTCGCCATTTCACCAGCGGCATACAAGCGTCGCCGGAAATCACACACATACGATAACAAGGACTGAGGAGGCTCGGGAGCCTTCCAATCATCCTGGAGAACAGATAAAAGTCCACGCACCCTATGTCCAAACACAAGGTCATTTGGACTGAAACCTGTGCTCTCCTGTGAAACCTCCCTAGCGGCTAACAGTAACCAAGGCAACCCCTCCTCCCAATCCTTATCCATCTCAGTACAATAAGCTCTCAGCAAAGACTTAAGTGTTTGATGGAAACGTTCCAGTGCTCCTTGACTTTGTGCATGATAGGCGCTAGACAAATTGTGTTTAATATGGAGCTGTTGGAGAACCTGACCAAAGAGATTAGAGGTGAAATTTGATCCTTGATCACTCTGAATGACCTTAGGGATTCCAAACAGTGAGAAAAACTGAGTCAAAGCTTTTAACACAGACTTAGTCGTGATAGACCGGAGAGGATAGGCAGCAGGAAACCTAGTGGTCTGACACATCACAGTCAACAAATAATTACTACCTTTTTTAGAACGAGGCAGAGGACCAACACAATCAATAATCAGGTACTCAAAAGGTTGGCTGAGTACCGGAATAGGAAACAGTGGTACCGGCTTAATAGCTTGATTAGGTTTACCAGTTAATTGACAGGTGTGACAAGTTTTGATAAAATCAGAAACATCTCTCTTCAACCCAGGCCAAAAGAAATGTCTTAATATGCGATTGTAGGTTTTCCTCACGCCCATATGTCCAGCAACGTCATTGTGAGAAGTGGTCAAAACCAACTCACGAAGCTTAACTGGTACAACAACCTGACTAATCGCCTCCCCCAGAAAACAACTACCATGAGACATCCACTTTCTCATCAGGACATCCTCTAGGAGAAAATATCCATGTGCGACATCTCCCAACTGTTCCACAGGCACAATTTGGTCACGCAACTTCTCTAATGTGGGGTCAGTTCGTTGCGCATCGATTAGATCGGAGCGGGGTACAGGTAACGGGATAACGGGGAAAACAGTGAGAGATGTTTTTGGGGTATTCTCATTTACCGACGCAGTAACTAGGTCGCCATGGATCATAGAACGCGTCACTGCACACGCTGAGAACACCTCTGGGAAACTCTGCGCACTCTCATCAGGAATCCCTACAATTGACGGTGTAGTGGAAACCACTGGAGATGGAGACACAACAGGCCACACACGCTCACCAGCCAAGTTATTCCCAAGGATAACGTCAATACCCTCAATAGGCAATGAAGGACGCACCCCCACAACAACCTCACCTTTCACCAGTCCACAATCCAACATTAGTCTATGCAATGGAACTGACAGAGTGTTCAAACCTATTCCCCTAATTAGCACGCTATTCCCTGAATCAGTCTCAACAGAGAAGGGTAACAGAGATTCCAACACAAATGATTCAGAGGCACCTGTGTCTCTTAGGATCTTCACTGGCACTAGGTTCTTACTTCCTAACAGAGACACAAAACCCTCCGTAATGAAAGGTAAATAGTCTGGATCAATATGGACTTTCACCTGCCCCTGGGCATGAGACAATGTGTCAGAAGTGAACTGATGTGAAACAGGCGCAGCTAGCGCCGTAGGCTTAGATTTAACAAAAGTACCTGTACTGAACCTATCCCTAGACCTACGAACCGGACATTCGTTTTTCCAATGTCCTGAGCCTAGACAGTAGTGACACTCTTGACCAAAGTCAGTTTTACCATAGGAGTCAGGCTCAACCCTAGTTGAATAAAACTCTGCCCGTGAACCAGTGTATCTCGGTGAGCGAGGTCCAAATCTCTCCGAACGTCTCCACTCACTCCGAATACGGGGCTCTACAAAAATAGTTTTGTGAGTCAAAACATATTCGTCTGCCAAAACCGCAGCTTCAGCGACAGTTTTAACTTTCCGTTCGTTAATGTACGTGGCTATACGATCAGGGACTGTGTCCTTAAATTGCTCTAACATAATCAGCTCACACAGCCCTTGGAAAGTCATAACTGCAGAAGCGGAACACCAGCGATTAAACTGTGAAGATAATTGTCGCACAAACTCAACATGAGTTTGTTTATCATCCCTTTTTAAAGTTCTAAATCGTTGGCGGTAAGCCTCAGGAACCAATTCGTAAATCTGTAACACCGCCGTTTTAACCTTATCATAACTGACACTGTCGGCTACACTAAGAGCTGAATATGCTTGCTGCGCTTTACCAGTCAGCACACACTGCAACATTAAAGCGCGATCAGAATCAGGCCAACTTCTAGCGTTAGCAACACGCTCAAACAATGAAAAGAATGTCTCAGGATCCCTTTCATTAAACTGAGGCAACAACCATAAATTCCCAACAATGTCAAATGTGTCCGAGGCATGACCAACAGAGGAACGATTCCTAAGTAAATCTGCGTCACCTTCCCAGAGCAAACTCTCTCCTGAGAGCTTTCCTTCCCTAACCAACTCTAGTCGCTCTTGTTGCAGCTTGATTTTAGCACGCTCGATATCCTGTTTAAATTCCAATTCCTTTTCATTTTTCAACCGATCAGCGCGCTCCATATCCTGTTTAAATTCCAATTCCTTTTCATATTTTAACTGATCAGCAGCCAATTCCTTTTCATATTTTACACGATCTGCACGCTCCATATCCTGTTTAAATTCCAATTCCTTTTCATATTTTAACTGATCAGCAGCCAATTCCTTTTCATATTTTACACGATCTGCACGCTCCATATCCTGTTTAAATTCCAATTCCTTTTCATATTTTAACTGATTAGCAGCCAATTCCTTTTCATATTTTACACGATCGTGCTCTTGCTGTAACAGAAGCAGCTCTTTCTGCTGTTCAAAAAGAAGATTACTAGAACTAACCGATGGAGCGGTAATTGTGACATATCGGGGAGACGGCGAGTCCTCAGCAGAGGCTGCCCCAGTGGTAACGTCAAGAATACCACTCCATCAGATTGGCCTTCAATATTAACCTAATAGAATTTTTTAGACGTTTATCACTAATTTCAATTTTGTAGTGTTCAGCAACCTTCAACAGCTGTTCTTTAGTACATAAGTCTAACAGTTCCTCTGATGGAAAGCGAATGAACTCGTCTACATTAGACGCCATAGTCAGAGAGAGAGAAAAAAAAAATTCTCACTCAACCCCTCTGAGCACCCCAAACCACAACAAGAGAACTAACAATCACACTGGCACCACAGAAAAGAGATGAGATATGGAGCTTCCCCAAAACCTACAATAACTCAACCCTAGTCTTCATGCAGATTTGCGGTGGGTAATTATGCACTGTAGCCCGCTGGCGAGGAAGTAACCCCCCAGCACGCTGGTAGATTCCACCAAGCCACGGATGTGCACCCGAGACAACTGCTCAGTCCACAGACACCACACAAAAATAACAAACATTAAGAATGCCCAACATATTCCAAAATGAAACATGTCGCTAAACCTATCAGGGGAAAAAGGCTATAGCTCCAGGTAGTAAGTTTCACTACCCTATCCAAATCTCCCACCGAGGTACACAGCTGATTGTACTCACCTCCAACACAGCACACAAACAAAACCAACAAAGGCAACCAGTACTGAGCACCAAACTCAAACTAACAAAATATACAAACAAAGTACCTACGGAATTTAACATACCTCCACGTTTTCTCCCAAACACAATCCGTTCAAAATCCCGGATGAGCCCCCACTTGTTACGAACCGGCTCAGAGTTCGTAACAAAAGGGAGACAACGTGGAGACAAAGGGTAACAAAAATATATATTTATTAAATAAAGCAACTAAGTAGGTAACAATGGCATGTGTAATCAGTAATCAGTAGTGTAAGTGAGTGTGTTGCATACTTGAATGTAATAAGGCAGAGTGTTGAAAGGTGCCAAAGCAAATAACCCAAAAAAAACCACAAAACTACACAACCAAAATCAACAAGGTGTCTGTGGGGAGAGAGTCTCCTCAATGACTGTGGAAGAGGTCCATTTATCCTGGGAAACACCCGAGCCCAGGTGTTTCCCATTTATCTGACGACCCTTCCAACTCCGCCCACCGGCCTCCTAATAAAGAAACAAGAACAAGAGAGAATACGGCAGACAGAGTGGGAGGGTCGTCACACACAGTACTCTCAACTTATGTCAACATCCAAGAACCTGCACAAGATTGACTTTTACCATGAAATTACATTAAGTCATTGCAACAGTCACATTGATTGTTTCCTAAATGACCTTGTCCATCCTGCCAGTCTGTCTGCGGTAGTTTAGTTTAGACATCTTACTAGCTATCTGATATGTCTGTAACACAGACTCTCCAGAAGTCACGACAGATAGTGTGATATACTGTGCTCAGATCTTTGTTGACATGCCAGGCTAACAGACTAGCAGTAGCTAGCTAGATGGCTCTTGAAAACGAACGTCAGCTGGCAAACTGTGGTTTTCCCTGCCAACAATATTATTTAAACTAAAGTAATTTGTGTCAAAAGACAAACGTTAGACTAAACAAAGTAGCTAGCTATGGCTAGTTGACGTTAGGTCCGTAGCATAGACCCTTTGATGGAATTGGCTGGCCTTAGTAGCACGTTAGCCAAGACTACAACTGAATGTATGGTTTAGTTGCAGATTGAGATAAGAATGTTGGATAAACGTACCTACTGAACCTCCTATTTTGAGAAGAAAGTTCCTTTTCCTCAGTAAAAAAATAGCTCTTCCTGACAACTGAACACGTAGAAACTTCCGGTAAGTGACCAAGAGGCGCTTCGACGATGCATCTTGGGAATTGTAGTCAGAAAGAAATTAAACAAGCTTTGTTGTAGTACAATCTATCATAACATCACCACTCCCCTCTGACATAGCCAAAATAAAAGTATGGATATGGATTTTTGCATGTGTTTTTAAATGAAACGGACAGTATAATTAATATGCGTGTGAAAGCAGTATAGCATAGGTGATTGAGTGTTTATTAGTCACATGTACAGGGTTGCAGGTGTGAGTGAAAATCTTCAGCTTCAAGCTCCAACATGCAGGAAATGTCAATGGGCGGAGTAACGGGGGGCGGGGCGAATGTCCATAGGTGGAGTAGCAGGGGGGAGGGGGGAGCGGGGTGCAGGTAGCTGACTAGTGGGTGTCTATTCAGCAGTCTGGTGGTCTGAGGGTAGAAACTATTGGCCAGTCTTTCAGTTTTTGCCATGATTCTCCTGTACTGCCCACTTCTGAGTGATTGAAGCAGGGAGAACAGGGCATGCTTGGGTGGCTGGGGTCCCTGATGATCTTCTTGGCATTTCTGCTACACCTGTTCTTGTAAACTCAGCAAAAAAAGAAACGTCCCTTTTTCAGGACCCTGTCTTTCAAAGATAATTCGTAAAAATCCAATAACTTCACAGATCTTCATTGTAAAGGGTTTTAACACTGTTTCCCATGCTTGTTCGATGAACCATAAACAATTAATGAACATGCACCTGTGGAACGGTCGTTAAGACACTAACACCTTACAGACGGTAGGCAATTAAGGTCACAGTTATGAAAACGTAGGATACTAAAGAGGCCTTTCTACTGACTCTGAAAAACACCAAAAGAAAGATGGCCAGGGTCCCTGCTCATCTGCGTGAACGTGCTTAGGCATGCTTCAAGGAGTCATGAGGACTGCAGATGTGGCCAGGGCAATAAATTGCAATGTCCGTACTGTGAAACGCCTAAGACAGCGCTACAGGGAGACAGGACGGGCAGCTGATCGTCCTCGCAGTGGCAGACCACATGTAACAACACCTGCACAGGATCGGTACATCCGAACATCACACCTGCGGGACAGGTACAGGATGGCAACAACAACTGCCCGAGTTACACCAGGACTGCACAATCCCTCCATCAGTGCTCAGACTGTCCGCAATAGGCTAAGAGAGGCTGGACTATGGGCACAAACCCACCATCGCTGGACCAGACAGGACTGGCAAAAAGTGCTCTTCACTGATGAGTCGCGGTTTTGTTTCACCAGGGGTGATGGTCGGATTCACGTTTAGCGTCAAAGGAATGAACGTTACACCGAGGCCTGTACTCTGGAGCGGGATCGATTTGGAGGGTCCATCATGGTCTGGGGCGGTGCGTCACAGCATCATCAGACTGAGCTTGTTGTCATTGCAGGCAATCTCAACGCTGTACTTTACAGGGAAGACATCCTCCTCCCTCATGTGGTACCCTTCCTGCAGGCTCATACTGACATGACCCTCTGGCATGAAAATGCCACCAGCCATACTGCTCGTTCTGTGCATGACTTCCTGTTGGATTGGACCTGTTGGATTGGAGGGTGAGGGCCATTCCCCCCAGAAATGTCCGGGAACTTGCAGGTGCCTTGGTGGAACAGTGGGGTAACATCTCACAGCAAGAACGGGCAAATCTGGTGCAGTCCATGAGGAGGAGATGCACTGCAGTACTTAATGCAGCTGGTGGCCACACCAGATACTGACTGTTACTTTTGATTTTGACCCCCACTTTGTTCAGGGACACATTATTCCATTTCTGTTAGTCACGTCTGTAGAACTTGTTCAGTTTATGTCTCAGTTGTTGAATCTTGTTATGTTCATACAAATATTTACACGTTAATTTTGCTGAAAATAAACGCAGTTGACAGGGAGAGGAAGTTTCTTATTTTGCTTAATTTAGGTGCTCTGTAGAGCATACAGTGTGCACCCAATGGTGCATTCGGCTGCACGTATCAACCTATGAAGAGTCTTGCGGTCCGCGGCGGTGGAGTTGCCATACCAGGCTGTGATGCAGCCCGACAGTATGCTCTCGATGGTGCTTCTGTAGAACACAGTGAGGGCCCTCGGGGACAGGCCGGATTTCTTCAGAACTTCTGAAGTTGAAGAATCTCTGTCGTGCCTTCTTCACTATGGTGTTCATGTGGTTAGACCATTTCAGATTCTCTGAGATGTGTACGCCAAGGAATTTGAAGTTATTGACCATTTCCACAGTGGCCCCATTGATGAGGCAGCCCCATTGTGGTTGATAATAGCTTATTGATGGTTGATTGAGCCCACACAATTCAAACTAGTCAGAATATAATTTACAGTATATTTATTCCAGACAACAGGGATCTAGCAGGGAGTGATATGTCAAAAGCAGTGAAAAAACTGAAGCGGAGTTTGAACCAGCAACTAACAAGAGTATGCCCTCTTGTGTCATAAAAGTCCAGACCTCTTGGTTTAGTGTTGTTATATACAGTAGCTTAGCATCAGTCTGGCCAACGTGAAATATACGTATTTTTTCAAATGTAATGGTTAGAGGAGTAAGGCACAGTAATGGGAAAGGGGTTTTAAACTCATACTCTGAATCCAGTAGGTTCAAATAATACAGTCAGCAACAAATCATTATTTTATTTCAGTCTTCTTCTTACTCTCTTTAGGAACCCCTTTACCTACACACACACACACACACACACACACACACACACACACACACACACACACACACACACACACACAGACACCCACGTGCATTTCTCTTAGTCCATAGTCTTGTCACTCCAGGCCAGAGATTTCCTCTTGGCAAGTTCCATCCAGGTTGGCTGACCCCGGTGTGACAATGATGATGACGATGAAGAAGCTATCTCAGGCTTTGCGATGTGAATCTCAGTTTGACCATTGCTAGATTCCTCCTAAGATAAAATACAGAGATGACATATTACTAACTGAAGTGACCACATTACATGAAGACTTACTCTGATTGAGTCAGTTGTTTTTCCTCACCACGTGAACTGATCAGGAAAAACGTCTGACCCTGATGGGGTCACAGTCAAATATTTACCATAGTCCCAGTCGGGAGCCCTCTTTCTGTCCATTTCTCCACAGGCATCTTCTCCGCTCTTTTCAGAGACGTGGAGGATCTCTCAGACGCTCCTCGTAGAGTTGGTCTGGTTGGCATGTGAGGTTGGGAGGACGGTTGTGTCAGCTGTTGAGCTGTTCCTTGTGGTGTCGGTTGTGATGCTGTTTGTGTGTTAGGCTGATCTGACGGCAATGTTTTGAGTTTAGCTGTCAGTTGCATTCCCCGTAGGATTGGTCTACCGCTTGGTATTGGTGGAGATGGTGGTTGTACCACTGCGGGTGATGTTTGTTTTTGCGAGGCTGTTTTTGTGCTTGGCTGTGATTGTGATGGAGGTTGTGTTGATGGCTGAGCTGTTGGTTGTAATCTAGGCTGTGGGGCTGGGGTTGGAGCTGGCCGTGGTGATGGGGTGTACTGGGGCGTTGTTGTCCCCCCTGTCCCCCCTGTCCCAGGCTCTGTCTCTGGACTGAGATGCTGTTGGAGACTCCTGGTCTTTTCCCGGGCCATGGACATCCAGACAGGCTCCGATCCAGCTGACCCATTAGACCCAGGGGTCTCAGCCCCTCTTGGGAGCCCCAGAGCAGGTCTGGAGGATGGGCCTTTGTCTGAGGAACAATGGGTGACATTATTGAAATCAAATCAAACTTTATTTAAAGTATTTAAAAGATACTGTGGTGTTTGACGACTGGAGTTGTGAATCCATTATTTAATCAGATCATCTTAATTTATTCTGTGGTTCATTTGGTTTGGTCGATATTGGCAATATTATGATTTAGGTGAAACAGAGAAACATCTTATTACAAACAGTGCCCCCTGTAATTATTTGGACAGTGAAGCATGTTTTCTTCTTTTGGCACTATACTCCAAAAGTTTGGATTTGAAATCAAACAATGACTATGAGGTTAAAGTACAGACTGCGAGCTTTAATTTGAGGGTATTTTCATCCATATTGGGTGAACCGTTTAGAGATTACAGCAGTTTTTGTACATATTCCCCCATTTTAGGTGAGCAAAAGTATTGGGACAAATTCACTTATGTGTATTAAAGTAGTAAAAAGTTAAGTATTTGGTCCCATATTCATAGCACACAATGACTACATCAAGCTTGTGACTACACATTTGTACATTTTCTGTTTGTTTTGGTTGTGTTTCAGATTATTTTGTGCCCAATAGAAATGAATGGTAAATAATGAATTGTGTCATTTTGGAGTCACTTTTATTGTAAATAAGAATAGAATATGTTTCTAAACACTCCTTCATGAATGTGGATGCTACCATGACTATGGATAATGCTGAATGAATCGTCAATAATGATGAGTGAATAAGTTACAGATGCACAAATATCATACCACCAAAAATATTTATGGTGAGAGGTTAGCATGTCTTGGGGGTATGATATGTGTGCATCTGTAACTTTCTTACTTATTCACGATTAATTCAGGATTATCCATAGTCATGGTAGCATCCACATTCATGAAGAAGTGTTTAGAAACATATTCTATTCTTATTTACAATAAAGTGGCTCAAGAATGACACAATACATTATTTACCATTCAATTCCATTGGGCACAAAATAATCTGAAACACAACCAAAATAAACAGCAAATGTATGCATCCAGCAAATTTGTAGAGTCACAAAATGTATGTAGTCATTGAATGCTAGGAATATGGGACCAAATACTAAACGTTTTACTACTTTAATAAACATATAAGTGAATTTGTCCCAAAATGGGAGGACTATGAACAAAAAGTGCTGTAATTTCTAAATTGTTCACCTGTAATAGATGAAAATACCCTGAAATTAAAGCTGAAAGTCTGCACTTTGACCTCATAATCATTGAATCATTTCAAATCCAAACTTTTGGAGTATAGAGCCAAAGGAAGAAAAAAATGCTTCACTGTCCCAATAATTACAAAGGGCACGTATTATTATACAGATCTGGATCCAGTTTTGATTGGAGGGGAAATTGCCCACTCTGATTCAGAAGTGCTCATTATACTGTAACTACTATTGTATGATTATTAGAGAAGTGTTCAGTGGTTCAGTAGATATATGTTACCTGGGTCTAAAAAGGCATCTACTTCCAGGTCAGTATCATCATCATCTAGGATAGAACCAAGACAGTCCCTACAGGTGAGTACATGCTATTGAAACAAGTCCCTCAGTAGACTGACATAGCTGCAACCGTGTGAGCTGGAACACCTGTTAGTGCAAAGTTAGTTAGTGCATAGTCCAAGTTAATAGTTATTCAATATAGACGCAGCGATATGACGTAGATTCAGAAAGTAAACAGCATAGTGGGTCAATTTCCGCAACAACTCAGAGCGTTGAACGCGAGGCTCAACATTGCCGCTAAACTATCGACGATGTTCCAGAGAACATACGTACCTTGGTTCTCGTTGATTCTGTTTCTGTCAGGGGTGTATGACGGGGTGCAGTCAGACACTTGTGACGGGCCCTTCCTCAAAGCCTTATTTGCCAAGTCACCCCTGACCTTTGAACTTGTGCCAATTTCGCCTTTGACTGGTTCTGCAGTTGTTGAGACAATATGACACTTAACCCTGAATTCTTGGTCCCTTTCCAAGCGATACTTCAGAGACTGAGAAGTGGTGCGCAGCTTCACTCCGAAAGCACTCTTCCTCTCCTGCTCCTTCTCCTCATTTCCCTCGCTCGCATCCCTTTTCTCTCCTCCCTTCAGTCCTGTCTCCTCCACTACTTCTACCTCTGTTTGTACTTTTCTCTCCTGAGGCGAGGGTTGTGGTTGGTTTTCCTTCAGGTCTTTAAATGTGGCCTGCTCTGGTTTTACCTCTTGCCTTCTGACAGACTCCTGATGAGGGTTCTTGGCCACCAAACCCTCCCCTCCTTTTCCTTCTGCATTCGTCTCCTTGTTTCTCGTCCCTGTGTGGGCACTGCCAGTGGCGCTCTTGGAAAGCTGTCTCGAGGAGGAGGTGGAGAAACGGTTTGCTCTCGGCAGTGTGTCTTCATGGCCAGTAGGTGGCCCTGTCGTCCTCTGCACCAGGTCCAATTTGGAGGTTTCTTCATTAACACCCGACAGTGGGACTGCTGTAGTCTCGCTGACAGACTCTCTCTCAGAAGCAGGTCTCTGTGTTTGTCTTATAACGCGAGGGGCAGGGGTAGGTAGAGCAGAGTGGTGTGTAGAGCTGCTGGTGTCTGCTAGGCTCACACCCTGTGTGTTTCTGCTCAACCTGTCTCCCCTGTTAGAGGTGGCTGTCATATTCTCTTCTGGCTTCTCTTTTGAGGGCAGTTGATTTGTAGTGGAAGTGACATTATCTGATCCATAGACAGGGCTGAAAGGCCTGGAGAGGGTCTTTTCAGATGTAGACCCAGGCCCACTTCCCTGGTCTGAATTATCCTGGATGAGAGTTCTTGGGCGTTTGACCCGGATAGGTTCCGGGGGCTTCTGTGGCTCCTCCACTGCTGCTGAAGGGGGAGTGGGCAGGCTCGGGGTCTTCAGGATGGAGGTCTTGGTCATGGGTTCTGGTAGAGGAGAGGTCATAGCCTGTCCCTCTGTCTCAGAGGACTCTTGTCTCTGTAATACATCTTTCTGACCACCAGGGGGTACTGACTGCCAGGGCTTCTCCTCAGAGTCTTTTGGAGATGAAGAGAACGGTCGCTCCCTCTCCTCCTCTTCCTCTCTGTCCTCGTCCTCCGTTCCATCCTGCTCTTCCTCCCTCTCAGACAGGGGCTGGTCTGGGTCCAGGTCACTCAGGCTCTCTGAGCCAAGTCGGCTTGCTCTCTAGTAATGACACAGACAAGATAAACAGCCCGTTAAACCATGGTCTTATATTTACACTGTAATCAAGATATTAGAGATTGAAATGCTGCCCAGTACCCACTATGTGGTGTTTTGATGTTACACTATACAGTGAGAGCTTACCAGGGGACCTTTCCTTCCCTTGGCGCTGGCCCTCTGGTTCCTGGGTTTGACAGACATGCGGTGACGGGCAGCAGAGCTGTCCAGGCTAGGAGTGTACTGGGCTGGGCTGGTGAAGTCCACTGCAGGGGAGGGCTCTGGATCACAGGGGGAAGCAGGGTTCGGGGATAGAGAACGGGAGGAGGGCTGGGAGAGGCACTGAGGAGAACGTAGAAAAGCACATTAACAACTGAAATGGACCCAACAAACATGTTTTCGGTGAATGTTGTTAGGATGATCAGTATGTGAATGTGGGATGTGGTGTAATGCAGACAGGAAGTTGCATCACCTGCTCCTCCTCCTCACTTCCTGTCCCTGCTAAACTCAGAGAGCTATGGTGCCTGTGAGTGTCAGGGAACTGGGGATGGAATGGAGGGAAAGGTGTCAATCAGTCAGTCACACAAGGTGGTGGAAGAGTAATGAAGAATGATGATGATAATGATAATGATAATGGTGATGATTACATTGTGTTTTGTTTGCAAATGTACCAACAGACTCTACTGACTACAGCAAGGTTTGTTCTCTAAAAATAGATGTTATCTCAATGAGACTATCCTGGATAAATACAAGTTAGATCAATTGTATCTATGTGTGTGCAGTATATGTGATCAGCCCCATTCACCTTGTAGGAAGGCCCCTGTGCTGTTCTGTCATGGAACAAGATCTCTGGCGGGATCTGGGGTAAACCATCATCCTCAGAGGTGGCTCCGGAATCTTCTATTCTCTTTCCAGGGATCAGCAAGGGGGGAGGGCCCAGACACATGTTCTGCCGCTGCAGTTTCAGCTGCCCAATCAGAAACAGTGCATGTGTGATGAGCACACTCCGGGACCAATCACAACAGTAGATTAGACTATAATGACCCTCCCACCTACGGATTCACCTGCAGTTCTCGTATCCTGCCGTGTACGTTCTCCTGAGACAGAACCCTCGTCGGCTCAGAGGAGCTCTGTGATTGGTCAGCCAGGAAGATGCTGTCATGTGACAGAGCTCTGGACCCCAGTGTATTTGGACCGCCCCTGTAAGTGACACAGGTCAAAAATATGTTTACTACATACATACAGTATTTCCCAGTGGACATGCTACTTAAACATGATAACTTGATCAACTTGATATGCTACTATTTCCAGTGAGTGAAAGAGGTCAGACGCTTACAAACAGTCATCCTCTGAGTCGTCGTCCCCCGGAGCTACGACATCAGCAGTGACATCACTGGCGGACTGGCTCTGCTTCATCAGTCCTTCAGTCTCCTTCCTCTTCAGACGGCCAAACAGACGACTCTTCAGCAGCTTGAACCGAGACTTCTTCCTCCCTGAAACCACCAGAAAGTTACTGTCCTACATTTGGTTTGTTTGCTGAGTCAGACATGAGACTTTTTGCTGTGAAGTTCATTCCTGTTTGCATTGCATAATGTACTGTGTATGAATGGTGTGCTGGGAATGAATGATTTGCTAGCTACGTATGTCTGTTTACATTGGTGTAGGCATGTCAATCATTTAAAAAGAAAGAAGACAGGTGTTCTACCTGTAAGCTCTTCTCCTGAGTCCTCCACTTCCCCAGCGTTAGTATCCATGACAGGAGACTGGAGTTAGCTGCTCTTACCTAGGAAGAGAGACAGGGCAAGACAAAAACCATTCAACAACATCGTATTTAGCAACGCCAGAGGGTTGTGTTTGAACAATGGCTATTCCAGTGGCATTCAGGAGCCAGTAGACTGCAGGTTACAGCTCACCTCTATCACACCACTCCCTCCCTGGACAAAGTGTGCTTTCAGGACTGGCCTTAGACTTACTGCCTGAGTATTGGTACTGTACACACACTGCCAAATATACCTCTCTATACCCCCTTGGCGATGTGGGTTGGAGTCCTGTCTCAGCCACCCTCTGTCTATGCCCCTCTGGCGATGTGGGTTCGAGCCCTGTCTCAGCCACTCTCTGTCTATGCTCTTACTAGCTGTCTCCCTCTACATTTCCTGCACTACTGTCAAAAATACTAAAAACCATTAAATACATTGTCTGTCAACAGATTTTGGAGTTGTCGTATTTGAATAACATGTATTTATTTATTTAATATTTAATAATAGCACATTTGATTATCCAGCCGACATACCAGTAAATTACTTTGTCTTTCCAGAGACAAAGACCCTTCATTGATAATAAATAGTTTCACACTCTTTTCCTTGAACGAGCTGATAACACCTCTAAACAAAGGCAACGTTTATGAAACCTAACAAACCTGATAAATGGTCTACTTTTTATCAGGCGTTAGATATTAGCTTTGCTATTGTCATTGTTCTAGCTATTTATAGTTAACAAATCAGCGCTTTTCATTTGATGTAACATTTTCTCAAGTCAAGTTTGCCAGTTCAGCAGTTCCAATTAGTTTCAACAGTTTTTCTCTTTCAGCAGATATTATGGAGCGTTTGATGTGAACAAGCGGACCAGACGAGGCGTTCAGCTCCTGTGTTGACTCTGTGCCTGGACCTGAATAGGAGTTGCCTAGCAGTCCACTGATGACGTGACGTGACATTAAATAACAAGGAGACAAAGTAAAGACGACCTGAGTTCCCCTTTCCCAATACAGCAACCCAGTCTAATACAGCAACCCAGTCTAATACAGCAACCCAGTCTAATACAACAACCCTGTCTAATACAGCAACCCTGTCTAATACAACAACCCTGTCTAATACAGCAACCCAGTCTAACACAGCAACCCAGTCTAATACAGCAACCCTGTCTAATACAGCAGCCCAGTCTAATACAGCAACCCTGTCTAATACAGCAACCTAGTCTAATACAGCAACCCAGTCTAATACAACAACCCTGTCTAATACAGCAACCCAGTCTAATACAGCAACCCAGTCTAATACAACAACCCTGTCTAATACAGCAACCCTGTCTAATACAGCAACCCTGTCTAATACAGCAACCCTGTCGATTACAGCAACCCTGTCTAATACAGCAACCCAGTCTAATACAGCAACCCTGTCTAATACAACAACCATGTCTAATACAGCAACCCTGTCTAATACAGCAACCCAGTCTAATACAGCAACCCTTTCTAATACAGAAACCCTGTCTAATACAGCAACCCTTTCTAATACAGAAACCCTGTCTAATACAGCAACCCTGTCTAATACAACAACCATGTCTAATACAGCAACCCTGTCTAATACAGCAACCCAGTCTAATACAGCAACCCAGTCTAATACAGCAACCCAGTCTAATACAGCAACCCTGTCTAATACAACAACCCTGTCTAATACAGCAACCCTGTCTAATACAGCAACCCAGTCTAATACAGCAACCCAGTCTAATACAGCAACCAATTCTAATATAGAAACCCTGTCTAATACAACAACCCAGTCTAATACAGCAACCCTGTCTAATACAGCAACCCAGTCTAATACAGCAACCCTGTCTAATACAGCAACCCTGTCTAATACAACAACCCTTTCTAATACAGAAACCCAGTCTAATACAGTAATCCTGCTCTCCATCTAGCTGTCAACTGGAACATAATCTCCCTGCAGAGTAGAAGACTAAAGGTCTGTGCAGCTCACTGAGCAACCCAACTACTGAACCACACTCAGCAACCAGGCCTTGAACCCTGGTGCCCAGCAGAATGGATAACTGCAGAGAACAAGCCCAACAATAGGGAATACTGTCTCTGGTGAAATCCTATCCTGCAGCTACAGGATATTACTGAAGCTGGCTGGCCAGTCCTGATCCAGCTGGCTACAAACAGCACAGTACAGATGCCATATCTTAATTTAATTTCCACTTTAAAATGTCAGTCTCGATTTGCCCTAATGATAAATGTATCAACCCCTACAAAACCCCTACAAAACATGTCCATTAATTATAATCCACATAACAATTCACATTTCCTGTTGCTGCAGGATTATGTTCAGGCTGTTTTAACTGGCTCAAATTAAGATACGGCATCTGTATACTACGTATGCACTCTGTGGTAGAAGAGCCTTTAAGAGCTATAGAGTTCAGCTAACTATCCTCCTTGTTGGCACCAAATGTTCCATGATTAAAACATTCTAATTTGCATTGTAACCAGAAGTGTCAATGTCTCAGGTGTAACTTTTAGTGTCAACATGGTGTCTATTGCGATTCTAAATCAAGCCAAGAGACTGTATATGATGGCTGGCTATCCATGGCTCTGTCTCTGTGGATCTGGCGAGGATAAGCCTGTGTATTACTGTTTAATGAGATGATGAACTTGTGTAACCTTTTAGACCTCACACACACACACCTGCGGCTGCGACACCTCAGGTGCTCGAGTGCCTGTAGTGACGTCAGCTTGGTTCCCCCCAAGGCTGTAACGGAACCCCACAGCTGAGCTACTGTATAGATAAGAGGAAGCCATCTACTTTTTACAGCGCCACGCATACAATAAAACAATCTGATTAAATGCTTCCGGAGTGTAAATGAATCGGGCCATTTGAATAGAAATAGGTTTCAGCTGTAAGCAATGAGTGAATTATTAACTGGAAATGGCTGTGAAATACACCTGAATGTCTAAAGAACAATAAACAAAGAAATACATAGTTATGTAAATAATTTAAAATGTTCAAAGTATAGAAGATCTTAACATCGTATGACCTGCTTACCACAGGAGGCTGGTGGCACCTTACCTGGGGAGGACGAGATTGTGGTAATGGCTGGAGGGGAATGGGTGCAACGGTATCAAATACACCAAACACATGGTTTCTATGTGTTTGATACCATTCCATTTGCTCCATTCCAGCCATTATTATGAGCCGTCCTCCCCTCAGCAGCCCCCACTGCTGCTTACTTACCATGTAAGTAAACAGAAACCAGGTAACCTACATGGTCCCTCCCTGGAAAAAGCCTCTAAAAAGGAAGTGTGACTGATAAGTCCTACGTAACAGCACTGCACAATGAGAGCCAAGGGACTCCTCAGTGAGCCAAACAACACAAGCCCAGGGGACCTGACCCTTTCAGCAAGTCTCCACACACCACAGCAGTGCAGTGAACACATGGAATATTACCTGTTGATAATGGAGGGACTAAGGTAGAGAGCTACCCCCTATAATCTAGTATCTCTGGGTACTGGACTAAAGAAATATGAACCAGAACTCTATGGTTTTGTGCTCTCCCTTTAATAAAGGTATTTTAACCAAACAGCCATTATGAAATCTGATTGTCCAGTGAATGATCAGCGATTACTCTGATCCTGTTCACAACCAGCATGATGCTTTATATACAGAGCAGTGTTGTTTACCAAAGGCAGTTTTATTAGATGACAATGAAGGATAACTTAGGAAAGACAAACACTGTATTGGCAATCCTCCTTCTTGCAGGATGAGTGCATGGTGGGTTTTTACAGAAACAGGTTGAAGCCTCTCTGTAGGCTTCTGTTTTGGCAGTGGAGTAATCACATGGAATCTGGAGTTTTCAAAACCATAGCACGTCCTCTTTTACCTGGAAAAAACCTCCCGAGATCATAACGCTTGTTATTGTTTAGGTCGTCAGACACCATTTGATTCTTATCAGTTAATCCCATTTAGGAATGCAGAACTCGTGCTCAACACACTGTAGTTCAAAGTTCAAAGGTTATGGAACAAGAAACAGTTGAAATACTGTACAACAGCATGGAAGATCACATGTTGCAAATGTCAATGATCCTTTTTATCAACAGATACAACTGTTTGTAGGTGATTTCTAGTTCATTTACAGTAAGAGTCAAGTTCAGCCGGGTGGATTTGTCTTACCCTGTTACTGGAGAACAGCTGCTTCTTCCTCTCTCTCTTTCTCTGTTTTCTCTTTCTCTCCAAGGGGAGGATGTGTCCTTCCACGCATACTAGTCCTCAGCCACCTTACTCCACCGCCATCTGCAAATGAAGGGAACGAGAGAAGGAGAGGTGATAGGAGAGAGGTGATAGGACAGAAAGGGAGAGAGGGAGTGGAGAGAGAGAGAGAGTGGCGCTGCAAGGGTAGTGTTCATAGGATCAGTGACAGGAGTGAGAAAGCTGTCTTAAATGAGCTGTGTACAGAGAACAAATGTGTTATGTTGTCCTGCATCATTTATCCCCCTATACCTTTTAGGGTCTTCAGCAAATGTCTAAACTTAAAGACATTTCCTAACTACTCCCATTCAAAAGTATTTAAATGTCTGCATGCAGTTACGTATCTCAGTATGTGTTCATAAAGAGTTAATAATTAGAGTGAATGAGTAACTTTTCTGATAAGTTGTAATTAGTGACCCGTTGTAGGCATTGGGTCTACCTTATAGCCTCCTGGGCTTACCAGGTTTCTATAGGCTTGAAAGACAAGACCCTACAAACAGTGATGTTTTCACCCCTCTGTGTACTTTACTGTTTAATCCTGTGCTCTGTGTGTTATCTAACATTATTCTGACTACTCCAATTCAAGTACACTGTTACCTGAGTGAAACATTAGCCCCGGTCCTTACAAAAGCAGCTCAGGCAGTCCCACCCACCAAATCAACGGTTAGGAGTCAGACAGCTACCCTTTATGACACCGCTACCTCCACTCCCTCCCTCCCTGGACAAAGTGTACCTTCAGGACAGGCCTTCTGAAAATCATTGTAAAATACAAACATAATAATAATATCTCTAAGTGTGGCCTTATGTTGCCTGTACAGGCAAAGGAGGAACCTGCAGACCTCAGCCCAGAACACATTGGCTACCAGAGTTAGAAATGTCTAATGTCTTGAGTGTTGCTCCCCAACAAAGAAGGCTTGTGTAAACATTAACCTCGTTGTCATGGTTTCCAGATGAGTGGTGTGGCAAGGGAGAGACTAGCTAGCATCTGTTCGATTAACTATCCTTACTGAGACCCACTTCTTTCTTTCATATTTATGAAGAATATGGGGTGAATTCCAAATGAAGGTATTGCAAGGTACAGTATCTTCCCATTTCAAAGCTTTTCACATTCATCTGTCAGAGTTCAGTGCATTTCTCAGTGTTCTTCACATAGTTGGAACAATTAGTGGCAACTTCTGTTGATCCACTATAATGGGAACACCACTGTCATTTTTACATGTTACATTTTAATAATTTACATTTACATTTACATTTGCGTCATTTAGCAGACGCTCTTATCCAGAGCGACTTACAAATTGGTGCATTCACCTTATGATATCCATTTAGCAGATGCTCTTATCCAGAGCGACTTCCAGTTAGTGCATTCATCTTAAGATAGCTAGTTGAGACAACCAGATATCACAGCCGTGGCGAGTACATTTTTCCTCAATAAAGTAGCTATCAGCAAAGTCAGAGCTAGTAAGAGGGAAAAAGTAAAGTGGAGTGTTAGTTCACGATGGGGTGGGATTATTTAAGATACTCCTTGAAGAGGTGTAGTTTTAGATGTTTTCAGAAGATGGGCAGGGACTCTGCTGCCCTGGCTTCATGGGGAAGCTGGTTCCACCATTGCTGTGCCAGGACAGAGAAGAGCTTGGACTGGGCTGAGCGGGAGCTGCCCTCCTGTAGGGGTGGGAGGGCCAAGAGATCAGAGGTGGCAGAACGGAGTGCTTAGGTTGGGGTGTAGGGTTTGAGCATAGCCTGACGGTAGGGAGGGGCAGTTCCTCTTACTGCTCGGTAGGCCAGTACCATGGTCTTGTAGTGGAAAAAAATCCCATTGATATCCATTCTACTCTTTCTATTTCTATGTAGATGATTTCTGCCATTCTAGAGACCCACTAAAACAGACATCATCAACCAGATTCGGCCTCGGGACGACTGTTTCTTGAGCGGATGGTCAGGAGGCCAGAACATAATTACAATTCATTTGTAGACTGCAGATTATCCGCAAGAAACCCAAACATATCTAATATTTGACTAAAAATAATCATTTCAACCCTTGTTTACATGTCTATAGGATCACATACACTGTGTATCTCTAGCATGCATAGGAATGTTTTGTAACAGATTTCCAAATGAACAATAAAATGAAATAAACATTTTTTAAATGCTCAGAAAACTTGGGGGGACTAGAAACTCTGCTCTCCTGCATCCTGTAGTCAGGCAGCAGCCTGGCAGCAACCTGGCAGCAGCCTGGCAGCAACCTGGCAGCAACCTGGCAGCAACCTTTGGATAGTCATTACCTTGGGCAGGACGCAGACATTCAGCCTACCCAATCTACTTCTGAGACAGAACAGGAGTGTTATGATACACCTGGCACACTGCTAGTCACACCATGAAACTACACACACACACACACACACACACACACACACACACACACACACACACACACACACACACACACACACACACACACACACACCCCAATACTAAGTTCTACAGAACACCCTCCACTGTGTCTTTACTGCTCTCTCTCTCTCTGTCTCTCTCTCTGTTCTCCTTCCCTCTTCAGGGCTTTCCTATTTTAAGGATGAAGGTGACCTTGTTCTCACATCTTTCCTGGTTATTAGTCTTATTATTGGTCTTATTTCATCTCTCAGAAGCACATCTTTCCACGCCCAATGAACCATAATATTACACAATGTCATAAAATAATGCTGGATAGAAACAGTGCAAGCTTCTTTTTGTTGTTGTTGATTCATGTGTGATGTGAGATTGTCTGTTCATGCCGTAGACACTGTATATTCAAATAGATTGTCGCTTGTGTTTCACAAACCCCTGTGCCATTATCTTTCCTAATGATTGTAACTGCTGTTTCTCATGTTGGGTGTACTGTGCCTGTCCTATCGGTTTAGTTTATTGCAGGATTATCATGTTTCTGTCTAGTCATACAGTAAACATGGTGATCGGTCATAGCACTTACAACCTACTGTAACTTCCTTCTGTTGAGTTAGAGTAGGGATGGGCAACTTTGATTGGGGGGTGGGCCGGGAAAAGACTGAACTCATCATGTAGCTAGCAGGTCTGCATACCGAACATATGCAGTCAGAGCCGGCCATAGCACTTTGGGGGCCCTTGCGAGCAAAACATTTTAGTGGCAGCAGAGAGAAAACATTTATGGTTTAGTTCATTTCCTGCAGTTCTACACATTTTGCCATGGGGCGTAGAGAAAATGTTGCAGTTTTAAATCAAGTTTGAGGCAATTATAAACATTTTGCCATTGGGCTGAGAGAAGATTTAGAAATTGTATATTTTATTTAAAAAATGAATTTAACCTTTATTTAACTAGGCAAGTCAGTTAAGAACAAATTCTTATTTACAATGAAGGCCTACTGGGGAACAGTGGGTTAACTGCCTTGTTCAGGGGCAGAACGACAGATTTTTACCTTGTCAGCTAGGGGATTCGATCCAGCAACCTTTCGGTTACTGGCCCAACGCTCTAACCACTAGGCTAATTTCATGCACTTCTACTCATTATGCAATGGGGCAGAGAAAAATTTGCAGCTAATTTCCTGCAATTCTATGAATTGTGCCATAGGTTGGAGAAATAATTTCAGTTTTTAATATGATATGTGAGTGAGAGTGAATAACAATATCAATGGGGGCCCCCAGTCGGTCATTTGACCATGATTACTATAAGTTTAGATGGCTCAACTAATTTACCAATCATAACTCAAAATTGCTGACGGGCTAATTGAGTGAGCATCAGTGACTGACATTACAAGAGACAAACTGCTGATGCACAATTGCACCTTCTACTATTCTAACTCTCAACACTAAGTTGAGACCCCGGCAACAATAAATCAAAATAACACATTTTGTAAATTGATCCGCGGACCTACAAAAGGGGGGCTGTGCGGACCACCAGTCTCCCATCTCTGATTTAGAGAACAAAGCATCCCAGGGGAAGAGACAGACTGAGTGGCCAGTTGAACATGTAGCCTATAGTACCATTCTGCAAGGTTCAGCTGACTTATGACTGAAAAGTAAACCAGAACGAGAATGATTATTTATATTAAAGCACTTCTCTCAGACAATTTACAAAAAATAGAATACATTAATGAAAGCACACCATTTCCTTATTTTAGCTGTATTTCATTTGAATCAAATCTTCATAAAAAAATATACTGAATGGTCACTCATTTTACAGATCAATACACACAACCAAACACAGTGATGTCAGTTCATTTGTAAAATGTATTAAAAATACATTTGAGATAGCACTTGTTGAAACTATTTCCGGTCAAGGAGGGTTGTTCTGAACCGAAGGTCCTGATCATGACATCACAGGGTTTGAGTTGAAGAATGACATCATAGCACAGTGAGGACTAGAGAGAAGGTTGGGTTGTCTTTCCTCCAGAGGGAGATCTGTTCAGTCGTAGAGGTCCTTGAACCCCAGGCTCCTGTCACCACACACACACACACACACACACACACACAGAAAGTGAGATGTAGAAATATATGTGTGTTGTATTCAATGTGAGGTGTTCAGGGAGGGGGCCCACCTCTCTGGGGATCTCTCTCTGGCCAGGTGGTCTGCGGTGGACCACAGGGGCCTGCTGGGGCTGAGGGAGCGACGCAGGTGAGGGGAGGAGGGATGCAGGCCAGAGGACGATGATGACAGACCCTGACGACGCAGCTCCTGCACTGCCCTCTCCCTACGAGAGAGAGAGAGAAAGAGTAAAGCACAAGCCAAGCCTTTACGACAAGCAAGGAGACAGACAGACAGACAGACAGACCTCTCAAATCGCTCAGTAGATAGCTGTCTTTTGGTCATGTCCAGGTCAGCCTCTAGCTGTGCCGAATGAGTACTCAATGTAGCCACCTCTCTACGCTGAGAGCTCCTGAGAGAGAGAGAGAGGGAGAGATAGACAGACCGAAGAGAGAGAGAGAGAATTGAGTTGGAGGTGGATAGATGAAAAGAGAGAGAAAGAGGGAGAGAAACAAAGAGGGAAGCTGTCAAAACAGGCAACCGAACAAATCAGAAACCCTTCCAACAGCGACCAAGTGTCTGCTCACGCCTTGCTGTCGGCCGCGGTGAGTTTGTCCCTGAGCAGCTGGATCTCGGTGTGTCTCTCCTGGGAGCTGAGCTGTCGGTGTAGCTCCTTCTCCCTGGTGGACACCAGCACGGATTCCAGGCTCTTCATGCTCAGACGCTCACTGGACAGCTGCTTCCTGAGCAGCTCCAGCTCACACTGCAACTACAAGCACACACACAGGGTACTGTTAACACACACAGGGTACTGTTGACATACACTACCGATCAAAAGTTTTAGAACACATCAAGGGTTTTTCTTTATTTTTACTATGTTTTACATTGTAGAATAATAGTGATGACATCAAAGCTATGAAATAACACATATGGAATCATGTAGTAACCAAAACAGTGTTAAACAAATCCAAATATATTTTAGATTCTTCAAATAGCCCATTGCCTTGATGACAGCTTTGCACACTCTTGGCATTCTCTCAACCAGCTTCACCTGGAATGCTTTTCCAACAGTCTTGAAGGAGTTCCCACATATGCTGAGCATTTGTTGGCTGCTTTTCCTTCACTCTGTGGTCCGATTCATTCCAAACCATCTCAATTTGGTTGAGGTCGGGGGATTGTGGAGGTCAGGTTATCTGATGCAGCACTCCATCACTATCCTTCTTGGTAAAATAGCCCTTACACAGCCTGGAGGTGTGTTGGGTCATTGTCCTGTTGGAAAATGATAGTCTCACTAAGCTCAAACCAGATGGGATGGCGTATTGCTGTAGAATGCTGTGGAAGCCATGCTGGTTAAGTGTGACTTGAATTCTAAATAAATCACAGTGTCACCAGAAAAGCACCCCCACACTATAACACCTTCTCCTCCATGCTTTATGGTGGGAAATACGCATTCGGAGATCATCTGTTTACCCACACTGTGTCCCACAAAGACACGGCGGTTGGAACCAAAAATCTCCAATTTGGACTCATCAGCCCGAAGGACAAATTTCCACCGGTCTAATGTCCATTACTCGTGTTTCTGGGCTCAACCAAGTCTCTTCTTATTGGTGTTCTTTAGTAGTGGCTTCTTTGCAGCAATTCAACCATAAAAGCCTTATTCACACAGTCTCCTCTAAACAGTTGATGTTGAGATGTGTCTGTTACTTGAACTCTGTGAAGCATATATTTGGGCTGCAATTTCTGAGGCTGGTAACTCTAATGAGCTTATCATCTGCAGCAGAGGTAACTCAGGGTCTTCCTTTCCTGTGGCGGTCCTCATGAGAGCCAGTTTCATCATAGCGCTTGATGGTTTTTGCGACTGCACTTGAAGAAACTTTCAAAGTTCTTGAAATGTTCCGTATTGACTGACCTTCATGTCTGCAAGTAATGATGGACTGTCGTTTCTCTTTGTTTATTTGAGCTGTTCTTGCCATAATATGGACTTTATCTTTTACCAAATAGGTCTATCTTCTGTATACCACCCCTACCTTGTCACAACACAACTGATTGGCTCAAAAGCATTAAGGAGGAAATAAATTCCACTAATTAACTTTTAAGGCACACCTGTTAATTGAAATGCATTCCATGAAGCTGGTTGAGAGAATGCCAAGAGTGTGCAAAGCTGTCATCAAGGCAAAGGGTGGCTATTTGAAAAATCTCAAATATAAAATATATTTAGATTTGTTTAACACTTTTTTGGTTACTACATGATTCCATGTGTTATTTCATCGTTTTGATGTCTTCACTATTATTCTACAATGTAGAAAATAGTGAAAATAAAGAAAAACCCTTGAATGAGTAGGTGTTCAAAAAATGTGACCGGTACTGTATGCACTCGCACACACACACACACACACACACACACACACACACACACACACACACACACACACACACACACACACACACACACACACACACACACACACACACACACACACACACACACACACCATCCCCTCCATGACTCACAGCCTCCTTGCTGGCGTCCAGTTTGACACAGAGCTCCCTGGTCTTCTCCAGGTCAGTCTGAGTGGCGGTGTGTTCCCCCTGGGCCTGTCTCCACTGCTCCTCAGTGTGCAGCAGACTCCTGTTGAGCTGAGACACCTGGCTGCTGCAGCTCCGCTCTGCAGACAACGCCTAGGATACACACAACTATAGGAGTCCAGGGTCGTCTTCATTACGCACAACATGGTAAAACGTCACAAAACCTTTTACAACAGAAAACTAAAATGAGCTTTTGTTATTGGACAACTTCAGG
Organism: Salmo trutta; assembly: GCF_901001165.1. Lineage (NCBI taxonomy): Eukaryota > Metazoa > Chordata > Actinopteri > Salmoniformes > Salmonidae > Salmo > Salmo trutta. The sequence goes on along the minus strand of NC_042995.1, from coordinate 7,524,594 downwards.
TAGTCCCACCCTGTTTCAGTCCGTTTGGTGTCTAATGAATGTGACCCAGTGTGTAACCAGTGATAATCCCTAATGATAGAGACAGTGAGGTTAGACAGACCTCCTGCAGACTGGCCTCCAGAGCCTCCACCTTCTCCTTGAGTCTGCGTCTCTCCATGTCTGAGGACATCATCTCCAGCCTCAGCTCGCTGATGGTCCCCTCCGCCTGCCGCGCCTGCCCCTCCCAGCTCTCGGCATGGGCCGACCCACGCCGCCGAGCCTCCTGGTGCTCCCTGCACTCCCGCTCCTGGTGAACACACACACACACATTTGGATTATTTGTTTAGCTCCACAATGAATCAGTGCAAGTGAAAAGGTCTTGGCTATCAATCCCTACCCAACTCCAGTCTGAAAACGTTGATTGCCGCTTACAGTAAGCACAAGGAGGAAAGGAAAAAAACACATTTTCAAAAAGGAATTGATCTGGAACTCAAAGGCTGCGTTTACACAGAACCCCAATTCTGATTATTTCTCCACTAATAGGTATTTTGACCAATCAGATCAGCTCTTCGGACAATGTTTGGGCTAAATATCAGAATTGGGCTGCCTGTGTAAACGCAGCCATAGCTACTCTGGATGAGTGATAATTAGTTCGACAAGACATAACTAACAGATCACAGATTGAAATATCGTCCATTCACAGTGCCAGCAGAAGGTACCTTGGTGGACAGCAGGTTCTCGATGCGGGAGATGTCAGCCACATTGTCCTGTACCTTCCTCTGCAGCTCATGCACCTCCTGGGCAGAGTCCTCAGACTGCAGCTCCAGGGCCTGGTCAGCAAAACAAACTAGACCTTACAAAGTGTTGGTGAGATTCTAAAGAGATAATGGCCAAGAGGTTTGGTATATCATGAATAATATGGAGTCCTAGTGTTTTCTACTACTGTTTGCCCTAACCAATCACCTGGGATAAAAAACTATTCTGGACCATGAGCCTATGGCATCTAGTCTGGGTTCCTGTCTTTTTAGCTAACATTCCAATCCTTGCCACTCCTGTCACTTGGCAAATGACACAGAGTACAAGAAGTGGAATGTAATAGCTGAACAGAGACAGATACCAGGCTACATACCATCCTCCCTAAATAATATGAGCCCTAAAAGGTTGATCATTTCAAAGTTAAAACAGAATAATTGTGCTCCTGGTTTGGTCAGAAAGTGCTGTATCTGACCTGGTTGTTGAGACGGCTCGTGTCCAGTTCCTCTCGGAGTTGAGCATTCTCCCTCAGGGTGGAATCCTTCACCTTGGTCAAAGCCTCCAGCTCCTCACCCGCATCCCCCAGCCTCCTCCTCAAAGCCTCCAGCTCCCTCTCCCGCCCTGCCAGCGCCTCACGAATGCTCCTGGGGAACAGAAAGGTCACAGCCAAGGGTCAAAGTTTAGAGGTTAACTTACACAGGTGGTGCAATCCGCATGCGTCTCTGAGTGAACCTTAGTATGGTGACTTGGCATCTGATGCTGCTGTGTGAAGCTTTGTGGTACTGGACAACTCAGACTCACTCTGCTGATGTCTCCAGATCCTCTATGGACAACCTACGGTTCCTGATGGTTTTCTCCTGAAGAAAAACACATAGAAACCAAAGAGACCATCACTCAATCACTGCTATTAGACCAATGTGTCACATCTCATGAGGTGATATCCAAGTGGGCATTTCAACTTCCTAAACATAGTGGCTGGCAGGTAGAATTGGCTGTGTGTGTAGTTAGTGTTCAGTTGATTACTTTGTCGTCCAGCTGGTTGTGGGCTGAGTTAAGGAGGTCAGTCTGGTTCTCCAGCTGCTCCTGCAGGGAGTCTCTCCTCTGGTCCAGGTCAGTGATGGTGGACTGTAGATTGCTCACTTCCTCTCTTAGACCAGACATCTGCCCCAGTAGAGAGTCTGACACAACAGATAAGGCTCAGTTTGGTAAGGTTATTACACACACACACACACACACACACACACACACACACACACACACACACACACAGAGGCAGACCTTGTCTCCTCACCGTTCTTCTCGTCCAGCAGTTTGTTCCTCTCCTGGGAGTTCTGTAGTTCTCCGATGCGGGAGGTCAGTCTGCGCTGGCTGTCACTCAGGGCGCTCTGTGTCTCACTGTTGGACAGTCTGAACACACACGTGCGCACACACTTAAAAGGATGCTATAAAAGGGATTAAATGGACACTATAGAAGCAACAGTTCCCACACGTGTCCAGTATGTGGCTGATGCAGGAAGTGAATCCCCAACCACATGACTTCATACGTCAGTGCTGGTTCCTTGCTTACCTCAGCATGACACACTCGTTCCTGGTCCTGCTGTGTTCGTCCTCAGCAGCGGTCAGCTTCCTGCCCAGGGTGTGGACCTCCTCCTCTAGCCCCATCATGGACTCCCTCATCAGGGCAAGACGGCTCTTCTGGTCCCCCCGCTCATGCTCCAGCTAGAGCAAGGAGAATCACCATGAAATGCAATTAGCAGAACGAACATTCCATTCCAAACTAAGGACATTTAAAGAGTGTGTCTGTTCTAGTCATTGTGTTTCTATGGAGGTTTTCTCCTCCTCACTCACAGTGAGAATGGCTGTCTGCAGGTCCTCCACCCTCTGCTCCAGATGAGCCCTCTCACTGATGGCTGTCTCCTGAGAGATCTGATAACATGCAACACACACATAGACACTTTCTCTCAGCAGGATACACACACACATACACACTTTCATTTGTAGTCAATAGATGGCAATGCTGGAACACTCAGAAGTAGATTATTGTCCAATCTGGTTAATATATTGACCTTGAGTCTCTCCCTCAGACTGTCCCTCTCTGTGCTCATACGGTGGAGGTCGACCTTGGCCTCGTCTCTCTCCGCCTCCACGCGCTTCAGGATGCTCTGAGCTGACACGGTGACACTGCTCTTAGCTGCACGCGACGACTTGGATTTCAGTACCTCGCGACGCAGCGACGCTATCTCCTGCTGGGCCTGATGAAGAATGGGATTGTTATCAGCAAAATTATTTCCCATTCATTTGGAACTGAGCCAAGAAAAGTCGGACAAAACGTGTTTTGTTGGAGTTAACTATTCCTTTAAGAGTGGTACTGGCCTGCTGGTAGTGCATGCTGGTCTTGTCTCTGTCGGCAGTCAGAACTTTCACGTTGGCCTGGATCTCTGACAAGTGGCGCTCATACTTATCCAGCATGTTCTGCATCTCGTCCCGCTCTCTCAAGACCCTCATCAGCTCAGAATCATAGCTGCCCCCCTGCCCAAAACAGGGGAACAAGACATGAAGTCAGATTTCTAAAGAGTACATCAGCTGTTACATTAGTATCATGACAAAGTGCTCGCAGTCCAGGAGACACTGGTCAGAAATTAGAAATTTGATTTTTTTCTGATTAATATGGAAAAAGTAATATTTGAAGAGTTTATTTACAAAATGTTATGTCCACCAATTTTTCACATTTGTATTTTTTCATCAGAAATGATTGCTTATGGGTACCTTCATGTGTGTGTAAAATATTACTGTTCTCAGATGTTTAATTAATAGATTTTAGTGTGTATGAAAATGTGTTTTTTTTGCTAAATGCTATATTGTTTCGCTGGAATGGAATGTTGGTGTCCTGTATATTTGACTGTGATATGTGGTTGTCTCACCTAGCTACCTTAAGATGAATGCATTTACTTTAAGTCGCTCTGGATGAGAGCATCTGCTAAATGACTAAAATGTCAAATGTAAATGTTTCACAGGTCTTCTATTACTGAATTAATTTTTATTTAATTGTTTTATTATATTGATGTCAAAAATGTATCATTTCTACAGTTCTTTATTAAAAATGTTACCATGTATTACATTTGACTGTGTGAAACCTAGCAGTACTACTTATTTCTCTGAGAGTGAGCCGGATATATAGCATTTTGCTAAGAAATCTGATTATTTGTCTCTCTGAAATGAAACCATCAAGTTATATATTTTAAACAAATACATGTCTGTCAGTGAACAACCCCATGCCATGATTAGATAGTGAAAAAACACACCAATCTTTTTCATAATTTCTTTAAGCAATAAAAGCTAATTTACCAACATTTCTGAAAATTGATATATAGCGTCATTTATACATTTATAACACTGAAGATGGTGTAACAAATCCCTATTTACATTTGTAGTTAATATTAGACAGCCATTCCTTTACCTTGACAGGGGACTGGCGGGTGGGGCTGCGGCTCTGGAGGTGCCCCCGACAGGGGCTACAGGAGCACCTGCCCCTCAGCATCCTCCTCAGGCTGTCTGCTTCCTGTCTGTAGTAGTCCCTCTCCTCCTCCACGCTCCGCAAGAAGCTGTCCAGACGAGAGCCACGTTTCCCCCTGCCGCCTGGCTCTGTGTACAGGACCTGCTCTCTCTCTGTAGGATAGCCAACAATGTTACATCACATTCTGGCATCTCGTTCTCCACTACCCTCTCTCCTCTCAGTCCAGCCCCATAGTAACTCACCTGTCAGGCTGAGCTTCTGCACCAGTCTGTTCAGACTGTCTCTCTCCTGGTGCAACTGGTCCAGTAAGGCCTGCAGGTCCTGCTCCTGATTCTGCTCTACTGTGGGGTTCAGCTGGGTCTCAAGTTCTATTGGTTCAGTGTCTGCCGACTCGCTATCCTGAGACATAGCCCAGAACCCAGAAGCCAGGGTGGATGGTAAATGTAGGCTATTGATTATACTATTTTCTTTATGCCTGTTGAATTAGAATGCAATATAGTGGTATCAGTCGTGGTCTTACAGGTGTCACTTTGGTGATAGCGCCCTCTAGTGACGTGATCTTCCTCTGCAGGTTTTCGATGATGCTCTACAAAACCAGACCCCAAGAAATCTTGCATTGATTCAATCAGACATTCACTCATCCATTGTGTTCAGTATTCACATCGCATCCCCTCTTAGGCACACAGTAAGTCTACCTCTGCATGCTGTGTGTGGTCCTCTGTTGTCTCCAGTGTGGGGCCCTGCTGGTCCTGCTCTTCCTGCAGCTGAGCTGGTGTACTGATATGGCCTGGCTCCTGCTGGTTCCCCAAAGACAGCTCCTCCACCTCCTCCTCCCCTCTCTCCCCTCACCCCCTGCTGAAGCTGCACCTCCTCAGCCTGCACACCAGCCACACTAACCTCTGCAGCCTGACACAGGAAGGGCAATGGGGATTAGGTGAAAATAAATAAAATAAGAAAATGTGTCTGTATCAAGCTGATAGATAAAAAAACTAACAAGAGTGCCTATGACACACTGTTCTAAACAATTGACGTTGTCATGGTAACCAAGCCTATTTAAACTTGACCTTGCTAACCAAAACATTGCATTAAAGTTCCTTATTTGGCGAACAGGTGCTTTTAATCGAGCTACTGGTTATGAATGTATTATAGCACTATATTGGATGTCAAAAGGTTGCTAGTTTGCAAAGTAGTGTCTTCCAAATCACAGCAATCTTGCTAACGACGCTAGCCTTGAATTGTCGAAAACGATACTGATTTTATTATGGAAAGATTGCTCGCTAAATACTTAAATAGAATTAGGCTAAAGCTACTGCTTGTCTAAGTAAAACATTAGGTGTAAACAAAAACAAATCATGGTTGAGAGAGAGATCTTCAACTTACTTTATGGATGAAATAGTTATAGCTGTAGCTAGTAAATAGTTACGTGAGGTTATCTGGATAAATCACTGGGGTTTGCTGATGTAAACCCGGAATGGCTCCTAAACCGCTTTTCATACGGGATAAACGATCTGACCAATCAGATGTCAAGATTCGATCGGAATTCGAGATGTCGCAAGCCAATCAGCAAAGGCCCTTTCTTGACAGTGTGCGTCCATTACCTTGACAACGTAGCATACCCGGTACTTCACCACACACTGACAACACGTGCTGATAATGTTAGCAGAAGATAATGTTAGCCTAGTGTAATTCCAAGTCTAAATGCAAAAGTATTATGCATCAAAATGACTGATTTGACTGCATTGCTAAATGCATTGCAATGTTCTATGCAATTTATGCTACCATTTTAAAATAAAATAAATGCACCCCAGGCTTCAAATAAGTCAAAGTTATTTTGCCTTTGTCAGGATTAAAAAGTAGGCTGCTATAATAAATTGCACTGTCAATCTGTTTTGTGGGAGCCTAGCTGTTGTCTCTCTGCAGCTTTTGTAGAGGGGCAAGTGTTAACCTGTTAGTTTGTTGATTTTGAAAAATAAGCCAAAAATAATATTTAAAATCCAACCCAGCCACTCAGGAACGAGTAAATCCTTTTTGACTCAATATACGAATTAAACCGCTGGGTGGCGCTGTAAGACCAGCATCGAAAATGACTTGAGCAACAAGGGAGTCGATATCGCTCCAGCACAGCAGGTGGCAGTGTTACAACAAGGGTAAATAAACCCTGCCTTTAAAAAAACAAGAGGAAGAAAAGCGGAAATATGTGTGTAAAAATGAATTAGATCTGAAAACGTATTCACTCTGAACGTTTCCATTCATGTATTTGGAAAAGTTTCATTCGACAAAAGTGATAAACTATTTTCAGATGCACAGAAGAAACGACAGATAGAGGCACGATGATTTTAAGAAAATTCTCGAATTTGTGCGCACAATCCCAAGTCTGTTTTCGATCGGCTCGAGCCAAGAGCACATTGTCAGCTGTCATTGACGAGACTGGTAAATCAGGACTTATCCTCAAATCTTTGACAACAGACATATTGGAAAACTTAGCATTGGAGGACTGGATACACGATCATGTTGATCTCCAAAACCGGAGTATGCTCTTCTTATGGAGTAATGCCCCAGCGGTGGTGATAGGGAGACATCGGAACCCGTGGCAAGAGTGCAACCTTCAGATCACGAGACAGAAAGGGATACCGCTCGCAGTGGGGACGGGACTGTATTCCACGATTTAGGAAATGTCCATTTGACTTTCTTCACGTCCAAGAAAAACTATGACCCTCACAGGAATCTCCAAGTCGTGACAAGTGCTCTGAAAGGACTCAGGCCAGACATGGATGTACGTCCAACAGAGAGGTTGTTTGACATCTTGCTGAATGGCCACCATAAGATTTCAGGAACCGCTGCTAAATTGGGAAGGATAGCAGCTTACCATCACTGCACTCTGCTGTGTTCGGCTGACAGGGCACTGCTGTCTGCGGTGCTGAAACCGACCTGCCAGGGTATCAAGAGCAATGCAACGCAAAGCGTGCCATCCCCTGTGAAAAACCTGCTGGATGAGGACCCGACGTTGGACTGTGACTCTCATGGATTCAGTGGCATCCCAGTACAACACAGAGTTTGGTTTCAGCAGCCCTGTAACACTTGTGGACCCAAGTAATGAGCTGTCCTTGCCTGGTATCCAAATAATGGCCCGTGAACTGTTGGCATGGGAGTGGACATTTGGAAGGACTCCTAAGTTCAGTATCTGTACGACTTTTGAGTTGAAAAATGACACATCTATCTGCAATGCAACTCTAAACATGGACATCAAGAATGGCATTATATAATCTAGTGACATTGAGGTTCCCTCAGACTGGCTACCTGTGGAGTTGTCTCGAGAGTTCTCCTTACACCTGATAGGTGGGAAATTCTGTCCCTACGAGACATCAGTAATCGCAGCAGAATTGCTGAGGACAATCCCACAGAATAAAGAACTTGAAAGAAAGATGTATAATCTGTGCCGAAGAGTTGTCTTCATGATGTGAATAAAGCACTGCTGCATGACATACTGAGTTGTCCAGTGTTTTGTTATTGGGATAGTTTAATCACCAAACTCTCGACCAAGGGAAGGGGTGCTCTCTGTATGGCCGTTCTAGAAAGTTATCTGTAGACTCTGACTTTATATGCACACAAAGTATTTCCATGGCACAAATTCTGCATAAACATCTAATTACGCTGGTAACCAGTTTATAATAGCAATAAGGCACCTCGGGGGTTTGTGATATATGGCCAATAAAGCACGACTAAGGACTGTATCCAGGAACTCAGCATTGCGTTGTGCATAAGAACAGCCCTTAGCCGTGGTATATTGGCCATATACCATACCCCCCTGGCCTTATTTCTTAAATATACCCTTTAGAAAATAGGTTACATCCTTTTCCCGAGTGCAATAAATGCTGCCTCTGTAATGGGGGTCAGTGTGCTGCTAACAACTTAGCTTCCCCCACATCCTTCAAGCAGTGATCCTCTGCTTCGTAAAACAAGTGATGAGAGGAAGCCCAGTGGCCGGCAGTGGGGGAAGATGGAGCGATATGGATTTGGGCTGACATTCTGCAAATTTGGTCATTGATGAAACATTTCATCCTAATACCGCTTTCTGTTCCCAAAACTAAAACCTGTTACGAACAGAGTGGACTAAGTTTTATAGACTTTACTAGAGGTGGATCAATTAATCGGAATGGCCGATTAATTAGGGCCGATTTCAAGTTTTCATATCAATCAGAAGTCGGTATTTTTGGACGCCGATGTGGCCGTTTTTTATTTGTATTTTTTTACACCTTTATTTAACTAGGCAAGTCAGTTAAGAACACATTCTTATTTTCAATGACGTCCTAGGAACGGTGGGTTAACTGCCTTGTTCAGGGGCAGAACGACAGATTTTTACCTTGTCAGTGTACCTAACCATAAACATCAATGCCTTTCTTAAAATCAATACACAGAAGTATATATTTTTAAACCTGCATATTTAGCTAAAAGAAATCCAGGTTAGCAGGCAATATTAACCAGGTGAAATTCTGTCACTTCTCTTGCGTTCATTGCACGCAGAGTCAGGGTATATGCAACAGTTTGGGCCGCCTGGCTCGTTGCGAACTAATTTGCCAGAATTTTACGGAATTATGACATAACATTGAAGGTTGTGCAATGTAACAGGAATATTTAGACTTATGGATGCCACCCGTTAGATAAAATACGGAACGGTTCCGAATTTCACTGAAAGAATAAACGTGATAGTTTCCGGATTCGACCATATTAATGACCTGAGGCTCGTATTTCTGTGTGTTAATTATATTATAATTAAGTCTATGATTTGATAGAGCAGTCTGACTGAGCGGTGGTAGGCACCAGCAGGCTCATAAGCATTCATTCAAACAGCACTTTCGTGCGTTTTGCCAGCAGCTCTTCGCAATGCTTCAAGCATTGCACTGTTTATGACTTCAAGCCTATCAACTCCCGAGATTAGGCTGGTGTAACCAATGTGAAATGGCTAGTTAGTTAGCGGGTTGCGTGCTAATAGCGTTTCAAACATCACTTGCTCTGCATGGGTAACGCTGCTTCGAGGGTGGCTGTTGTGGTTCGAACCCAGGTAGGAGTGAGGAGAGGGACGGAAGCTATACTGTTACACTGGCAATACTAAAGTGCCTATAAGAACATCCAATAGTCAAAGGTATATGAAATACAAATCGTATAGAGAGAAATAGTCCTATAATTCCTATAATAACTACAACCTAAAACTTATTTTTACATTTACATTTAAGTCATTTAGCAGACGCTCTTATCCAGAGCGACTTACAAATGGGTGCATACACCTTATGATATCCAGTGGAACAACCACTTTACAGTAGTGCATCTAAATCTTTTTAAGGGGGGGGGTTAGAAGGATTACTTTATCCTATCCTAGGTATTCCTTAAAGAGGTGGGGTTTCAGGTGTCTCCGGAAGGTGGTGATTGACTCCGCTGTCCTGGCGTCGTGAGGGAGCTTGTTCCATCATTGGGGTGCCAGAGCAGCGAACAGTTTTGACTGGGCTGAGCGGGAACTGTGCTTCCTCAGAGGTAGGGAGGCGAGCAGGCCAGAGAATATTGAAGACTCATGTTAAAAGGAACCACCAGCTTTCATATGTTCTCATGTTCTGAGCAAGGAACTTAAACGTTAGCTTTCTTACATGGGACATAATGCACTTTTACTTTCTTCTCCAACACTTTGTTTTTGCATTATTTAAACCAAATTGAACATGTTTCATTATTTATTTAAGGCTAAATTGATTTTATTGATTTATATTAAATTCAAATAAGTATTCATTCAGTATTGTTGTAATTGTCATTGTTAAAAATAAAAAATCGTCCGATTAATCGGTATCGGCGTTTTTGGGCCTCCAATAATCGGTATCGGCGTTGAAAAAGCATAATTGGTCGACCTCTAGACTTTACCCTTTGCCAAATTTGTAAAAAAAATTGCTTTGTTTAGAAGGAGTGTAAGGGCGAAATGCCAATTGACTTATTTCACACGCACACTTCACAGTGGCGTTCCCTAACTGAAATATGCAAATACATGCTAGAACGTGCCAATAGGATCTCGCTAGCCCATAGGTTGCTTGTTCTGCCCAGTGCCCTCTATGATTAATTTGCTCTCATTGGAAATGTCATGCTGCTGTCTATCTTGGGTTGATTATAAAAATCTTTGGCCTAGCGGTTAGTGTTGGACCAGTAACTGAAAGGTTATTAGTTTGAATACCTGAACTGACAAGGTGAAAAATCTGTCGATGTACCCTTGAGCAAGGTACTTAACCATAATTTGCCCCTGGGATGCCGTACTACTGGCTGACTCTGTTAAACAACGCATTTATTTGCACCTGTCACAACAATAATAATAATAATAATAATGTGTTACTCCATTATACCTGCGCAGTTTGCGCAGTGAAGATGCCCTTCACTTCAGTACAGGCAATAGAAAACGCTCTGCAACTGCGCAGGATGTGTGACCAACCCCCATTGAACCAACCATATGTGCTGTATCGGCGAACAACGAGGCTGAACATTGTGGATAAAAATAAAAACAAGGAGAATGGGGAAGAAACAGAAAAAGTCAGGCGATGACAGGTACATGATAGTGTGGCCCGTGTGTCATACGATTTGAGAAAGTTGTGCTGTATGCAACAGACTTCTATGAATATAGCTAGCTAACGCTAGTCGTACAGGCTGGGCTGGCTAGCATTAGCATGATAGTGAAGCCATGAGTTTCATGTGGCGGCAGATTGCTTTGGCTAGGCCTCCTGTCTCGGGCTTATTACTAAGCTAACGTTATCATCGCGCACTTGTTTTCTACCTTTCATATTGACAATGAATTAACCAATTTATATCTCGTATAAACATACTTATGCTGAACAACAGAGACACGAAACCTATTATTCTCGCTATTGGCTAGCATATGTTATGCAGCTACATTGGCATCCTACTACCAGCTAGCTAGCCAGGCTCCATGCAGTCACATTCTAAAGTTCATTTCCATTAGCTTGTCAGCTATCTAACTTAGCTAGCTTGCTCGCCCACTAATAGGGAAACGCAGATAACTAGCTATATATGATGCAATTCTAGGAGGACATTGTCAGCGAACTATTGCTGAATCTTTGAGTCACTGACAACACAAGTGAGGACCTCCAGCCTGGCTATGCCCCATGCCTGCAACATCATCCCTTTTCATTGTGCTGTCAGAAAGGGCCCTCATTCATTGTCCCAACTGTCGCCTCTATGGCTTGAGTATCCATCCAATGGCTGTGTCCCCGTGTGAGTAAACGTGGTCATTTGCGATTGATACCCCAGTTAGAGATTTGTTGTTGTCCTCAGTTTGGGGGGGGGGGGGGCTTCAGAATAAAGCAGTATGTTGATCTCAATGGCTAGAATATATATATATTATTATTTCCATTGCCAAGTATTAGGCATTACGACCAATGTTGTTCATAAATGATGATACATTCCTGAATAGAGATGTCAATTGACACTGACTCAAGTCTCATTACGACATAGCCCAACAATGGATGCTTGTCTGCCAAGTGCACAAATCTACACTCGCTCCTTGTAGTAGGCACTCTTATCCACCCTTTGTAAGTCATGACCAGGTGTCTGCTTTTGACCGTGGGAATGAGCCTTGACAGATAATAGACAGAGAGACAGTAGGCTAAGTGTCGTGCTGGCTTGGTGGCGGCAGCTGCCATTTAAGTTGATTATTGAGGGATATATATTGACTGACCTGCCGTGATGGTGAGCTCTCACCCCCTGTACTGTATACTGCTGATCTGCAGCCTGCTCCTGCTCCAGTCAACTCTGCTGTGAGGTCAAGATGATACCAGGCCAGGGCAAAAGATGGCACAAAACAGCTTGATTAACTATGGTCCTCTCTGTTCCCCATAACCAACAACTATTACAGGTCTGGTCCAGAAACAACCACTAGCCCCTAACCCTAAAGGCACTTGTATATAAGCAATATTCATAGTACCTGTAAATAAGTGAAAGGAATAACATTGATTGAACAGGATAACTCCATCAACATCCTGTCTATCAGCTGCTTCTTCATGATTTCATTACCCAGAGGCAAGGGTGTGTGCACTGTGCACCCTGTGTGTTTTACCCGGGGTTGGTCCCTGTTCATTCTAACATAGAGGTGCTTTCCACTGCTGATGCAACAGGCATGCAAGGAGGCTCGCCTCACCCTCTGTATAAAGTCTGAGGCTGAGCAGACGTAGGGCTTTTAGTCTCAAAGATCCATGTGCTGCTTCAGGTAAGGTTGTTGTGGTTGGATTGTGGATGGTTACTAGTTGAGATGATCATAATGGTCATTACAGGTTAGGGACTGAAGTTGTTTGTCTTTCATGTTTGGTTTTCATCTTCACCCGTCTGACATAAGGCTGAAGGTCTAGAATTAGTTATTGCATTTTTTTTGACTGAAGGCGTAACAGTGTCAAGTGTGCAGCTGCCATTCAGGTGGAGGTGCTGTTCTTGTTGGATGCACACTTCCCACTGTCAGGGTTGATTTGTGGCCACCAGCGAGTCATTTTAGGACCACAGTAAATCCTTCAAATCTGTCAACATTTTCTGTTGACAGAATTTTTTGTGTCCTTTGACTGACTGGGTCTGTCTTTGTCGGACTGACTGACTGACTGACTGGGTCTGTCTTTGTCGGACTGACTGACTGACTGACTGGGTCTGTCTTTGTCGGACTGACTGACTGACTGACTGGGTCTGTCTTTGTCGGACTGACTGACTGGGTCTGTCTTTTTGTCGGACTGGATATGAAAATCACATTTGCGTGAAATGTGCTAATTTAATCAAGGCTGCAAATATTTGAAATCCCACACATTCATTGCTAGTTTGTATCATTTTGCTGCTAACACGGAACCCAAACCGGCTGCGCGCGTGCGCCATCGTGCATAAATGTATTTTGTCCCCCCACAACAAACGCGATCACGACACAAAGGTTAAAATATCAAAACAAACTCTGAACCAATTATATTAATTTGTGGACAGGTCGAAAAGCATTAAACATTTATGGCAATTTAGCTAGCTAGCTTGCACTTGCTAGCTAATTTGTCCTTTTTAGCTAGCTTGCTGTTGCTAGCTAATTTGTTCTGGGATGTAAATATTGAGTTGTTATTTTACCTGAAATGCACAAGGTTCTCTACTCCGCCAATTAATCCACACAAATAACGGCCAACCGAATCGTTTCTAGTCATCTCTCCTCCTTCCAGGCTTTTTCTTCTCTTGACTTTATATTGAGATTGGCAACTTTCATAAATTAGGTACATTACCGCCATTGACCTTGTTCGTCTTTCAGTCACCCACGTGGGTATAACCAATGAGGAGATGGCATGTGGGTACCTGCTTCTATAAACCAATGAGGAGAGGCAGGAGTTGCAGCGTGATCTGCGTCAGAAATAGAACTGACTTCTATTTTAGCCCTTGGCAATGCAGACGCTCGTTGGCGCAATAATTTAATATCATAGATTTCTACATTTATTTTCGCAGCGCACGCAACGCGAGCGGTGTAGTCAGCCTGTAAGCCTGCATTTTTTGTAACATAACATATGGCAGAAATCTGCATGGAGAAGCATGTGGTTCCCAGCTATGCTTGATAATGCTGTCTTTTACCATGTGTAATGTGCACCATATGTGATTTGCATGACTTTGTTTCAGTGCCAAAGACGATGGCATCGACCTTGACGCCCTAGCAGCAGAAATCGAAGGAGCGGGAGCCTCCAAGGAGCAAGGTAAAGGAAAGGCCAAGAAGAAGAAAGACAAAAAGAAAGACGATTTTGAGTAAGTCTTTATTTCTCTCTCTTCGACAGTAATGAACGCTCCATTTTAAAATAACTATGGAAATAAGAACCAACTGTTGGACGGAAATATTTCTACACTTGCCTTGGACTTTGCAGCCTACTGTGTATTGATCATAATGTTTTGATCTTTAACAGTGAAGACGACATCCTGAAGGAGCTGGAGGAACTCTCTCTTGAAACCACAGGAGCTAAAGGCAGCAAGGTGAAGTGTAGCAGATTAGCATATGGCATATGTAATGACCTTATACCAGGCTATAGCCCAATGCTAATCTTCATATGTAATGATCCTATACCAGGCTGTAGCCCAATGCTAATCTTCATATGTAATGATCCTATACCAGGCTGTAGCCCAATGCTAATCTGCATATGTAATGACCTTATACCAGGCTGTAGCCCAATGCTAATCTTCATATGTAATGATCTTATACCAGGCTATAGCCCAATGCTAATCTTCATATGTAATGATCCTATACCAGGCTGTAGCCCAATGCTAATCTGCATATGTAATGACCTTATACCAGGCTGTAGCCCAATGCTAATCTTCATATGTAATGATCTTATACCAGGCTGTAGCCCAATGCTAATCTGCATATGTTCTGACCTTATACCAGGCTGTAGCCCAATGCTAATCTTCATATGTAATGATCTTATACCAGGCTGTAGCCCAATGCTAATCTTCATATGTAATGATCTTATACCAGGCTGTAGCCCAATGCTAATCTTCATATGTAATGACCTTATACCAGGCTGTAGCCCAATGCTAATCTGCATATGTAATGACCCTATACCAGGCTGTAGCCCAATGCTAATCTGCATATGTAATGACCCTATATGAGGCTATAGCCCAATGCTAATCTGCATATATAATGACCTTATACTAGGCTATAACAGGGTTTCTGTTAGCCAGTAATAGCTGGCTTAAATTTTTTTTTTAGAAAAGCTGATAAATTAAATTGGCACCGGGAGAAGGAAAAAGATCCCATTTCGAAGTAATGTCTTTTAGCCTATTAATTGACGGAAATACCAATTGATGTAAATACATTTGACCATTCATGCTTATTCTGTCTATGGGTTAATTTGCATAATTTAGTGTAATTAAATTATGCAATTAAATTAATCACATGTGCACAGCATACAGATACAGAGCCTTTGAGCAGGAAAATCTGCCAGACAGAGCTTTTATAAGCCCAATCATTGCACAACAATTGTAAATGCAATCGTGTGTTAAAGACATTTTTGTGGCCACATTAAAAATACCTGCTATTTTTTTTATTTCTGTACTGGTAATTGAAGTGTGCTTCCCATTCGTCATTCAAATGCACAGGCAACGGAAGGCAGGCTCAGCGCTTCACACACCACTTTGCAATGAGCTGGAGGCAGTATGCATTTTGAAAACGTATAGCTACTTCATTGTTTGAAACCTCAACGTTTTACTACATATTATGAGGCGTGTTTTACCTTGCTTCAAAACATTTCTACTATGGGGACAGTAGATTGACAGGCTCATGCACAGCAATA
The DNA here is from genome assembly GCF_901001165.1 of Salmo trutta. Classification (NCBI taxonomy): domain Eukaryota; kingdom Metazoa; phylum Chordata; class Actinopteri; order Salmoniformes; family Salmonidae; genus Salmo; species Salmo trutta. The sequence goes on along the minus strand of NC_042995.1, from coordinate 7,509,030 downwards.
AGGCTAGGGGAAGCTAAGGTTTCCCTAAGTAAATTTAATTCAATTGCCAAAATGATTTAGCCTAATTAGCCTACTCCTGTCTACACAGAAATAAATAAAATCATTCAAAATAGGCTACTAAGCAGGATTTGACCACAGAGCATCATTAGCTTCCCCTAGCCTTAAAAAAATAAATAAGTTGTTTTAAATCCCGTTGCCTACCGTTGGAAGGAAAGGCAGCGTTTGGAATTTGGGCAGCACACGTGGCAAATACCAGATAGATTATTGTTGAGTTATGATTGTCAATGAAAAGAGGCCCAGCCAGGCATATCAGAATATTTCAAAATTCAATCGTGGGAAAACATAGTTTGGAAAGAAGCATGGCTATTGCTGTAAAGAGAAGACAATGAAAATACTCTTAGCTGTAAATTCTCAACTCAGTTGAGCGAACAACAGTAGGCCTCTAGGCTATCTTATTGGCACCAGCAGAGAGCATCGGCCGTATCCCCGTTGAGTGCGCATTGCTCATATTCACTCTTTATCATTGTTGGGTCAGTGTCACTTAAAAGTTAGTTTTGGACTATAATTTCCTCCTCCATGACCCTGCACCAGGCTATAGCCAAATGCTAATATGCATATGTAATGACCCTCTCTGGCAAAGCACATGCTTCTATGGAGTACTCATCACTTCCGCAATCCACAGAAACCAGACGCCACAGACGAGCCGGAGAGCGCCGCCGAGCCCCCGCCGCCCACCAAAGCGGAGAAGAAGAAGACGCGGAAGGGCAAGCGAGCCAGCCTGGAGGATGACGACGGGGACGACGAAGAGGTTTCGGGTACGGGTGACGTGGAAAACGGAGACAAGCAGAAGGACAAGAAGACGTCTGCTGCCCCCGCTGCTGCTGCTGCTGCTGGCTCAGACTCGGAGGACGACGCCTCACGGACCCGGAGAAAACCCAAGGCAGGGAAGAAGGGAGGTTGCAAGGAGGCCTCGGACGAGGAAGAGGAGGATGACGATGGAGGTGCGAGGAAAGGTGAGGGGGGAGGGGAGGATGATTCAGATGATGACGACTCGGTGGACGCGTCGCAGGCCGGAAAGAAAGGCAAGAAGAAGAAGGGCAAAGCCAAGGCAGACAGTGAAGAAGAGGAAGAGGAGGAGGGAACCTTCAAGATGAAGACGGCAGCTCAGAAGAAGGCAGAGAAGAAGGAGAGAGACCGCAAGAAGAAAGAGGAGGACAGGGCTAAGCTGAAGAAGCAGAAGGAGAAGGAGGAGGAGAAAGAGGGGAGTATTGAGGTTGCAGCAGTGCCTAAGAAAGAGAAAGAGGTAGTGAAGAAGAGTGAGCAAGCGGCGGCCCCAGCGGCGGCCCCAGCAGCGGCCCCAGCAGCGGCCCCAACCCCAGCAGCGGCCCCAGCAGCAGAGACGGAGGCAGCAGAGATTGAAGATCAGGAAGGGGCTGATCCTCAAGGAGAAGGTGAGATTTACAATTGGTTTATATTGTATCCATTCCACAGCCTAAACGGCAACAGTTTACAATGAGTTGCCCACATACCATGTAGGAACTACTTTCGTTTTAAGAATTTGTAAATGCTTATCTGTACCCATTAGCTGCTGATGAGGTGCTTGAAGCAATTAATGGTAAGAGAAGGAAACAAGCAGATTTCTGTTTCAGGGTAGCTTGTTACATGCCTTAATTTTGCTGGACCCCAGGATGAGCAGCTAATGGGGATCCATAATACATACTAATACACGTGTTAATGTGTAGTTGCATGCAGTTACAATAGTAGAAGTCTACTCATCTTAACTCTGTACCCATTAGCTGCCGATGCGGTGGTGGAAACAATGAATGAACCCAATGGTAATGTTTTTAAAGTAGTTAAAAGTGGCGTTACTGTGTATTTACATGCAATTAGTTCAAAATGTAGAAATGGCTTGCACAGTTACTGTGCTATGACCGATTTCTGTCGGGGATTTTGTGTTACTTCAGAAGAGGAAGGGGGAGACAAGAAGGGCAAGAAAGACAAGAAGAAGAAGAAGGGGGACAAGGAGAAAGAGGAGAAGAAGAAGGGGCCCAGCAAGGCCACAGTGAAGGCCATGCAGGAGGCTCTGGCTCGCATGAAGGAGGAAGAGGAGCGCGCCAAGAAGGAGGAAGAGGAGAACCTGCGTCGCCTGGAAGAGCAGGAGGCTCAGAGACTGGAGCAGGTTAAGCGCGCACACACACACACTGTGTATACACACACGCACGCTGACCTCTTACCAACTGACCTCTTCAATGTAACACCTACAGGAGCGTCTGGAACAGGAACGCAAGGAGAAGAAGAAACAGAAGGAGAAAGAGAGGAAGGAGAGGCTGAAGAAGGAGGGCAAACTGCTGACCAAAGCCCAGAAAGAGGCCCGGGCCAGGGCTGAGGCCACACTTGAACTCCTGAAGGCCCAGGGTATTGAAGTGCCATCCAAAGACGACTCAGTGCCAAAGAAGAAGCCAGTGTACGGAGACAAGAGGAAAAAGAAGCCCCAACAAGCACAGACCCCTGAAGGTAACAGCCTCTTCCAATCCACGTCAAATACATGTCAAACTGCAAAATCATCTGTCTATTTGTTTGTGCCTCATCCCTCATTCCTCCTCTTCCCCGGTCAGAGATCTCAGAGGTCATGTCACCCACGTCGGAGACAGCAGAGCCAATCATCTCACCGATGGAGGTGGAAACTCCCAAAGTAGCAGCAGGTAAAATGGACCATAGATCTTGGAGACGGAGCCTGCCTTCATGTCCTCCGCTTGTTGTCCAGATCTGGGTGTAACGCCAGACAACTTTCATTGCCTCAGTCGCATTTTGTGTCATGTCTTCCTGTCCCTCCCCCCAGAGGTAGAGCAGAAAGCTGAGTCTGCAGTTGATGACTGGGAGGCTATTGCTGAGACCATCGATCAGGACAAAGGTAGGACAGGACAGACTTCAGGTTTTAGCGATATGGCACTCTCCCAAAGGCTTGGTGGAATTTTCTCCGTGCTTACACCTCCCATAACGTCTCTTCTCCCTCTACAGAGCTGAAGACGGTCCACATTGAGGTGAAGCCAGAGACGCCAAAGCAGCCCCAACAGAAACCCTCGTCACAGCCGGAGGAAGAGGAGGATGACGACGAGGAAGAGGAGGACGAGGAAGAGGATGACGAAGAGGAGGAGAGTGAGGAGGAGGAGGAGAAGGAGAGTCAGCCTCACATGCCGCAGCAGGCCCCAGCCACTAAGAGGAAGGGAGGGAAGGAGAGCTCGGAGTCCAGTAGTGACAGCGACTCAGATGACGATCGCACTAAAGAGGAGCGGATCTACGACAAGGCCAAGAAGCGTATTGAGGTAGTCTCCCACAAACACACATCCTATCAACATTGTTAAACTGTGGAGTAGTGTGATGTTGTTCCCTCTGTGCTCCTGTGTAGAAACGGCGAGCAGAGAACATAAAGAACATAAACCTGGACAAGCTCCGCTCCCCCGTCGTCTGTGTACTGGGCCACGTAGACACAGGCAAGACCAAGATCCTGGACAAGCTGAGGCATACACACGTACAGGACGGAGAGGCAGGAGGGATCACCCAGCAGATCGGAGCCACTAACGTACCGCTGGAGGCCATCGTAGAGCAGACCAAGATGGTGAAGAACGTGAGTACTGCTGCGCCTCTCCCTTCAGCTCAGACCCAGTCATACACTGAACAGTGACTGTACACTGAGTGTACGAAACATTAGGAACACATTCCTAATATTGAGTTGTAGCCCCTTTTGCCCTCAGAACAGTCTCAATTTGTCGTGGCATGGACTCTACAGTGTCAAAAGCGTTCCACAGGAATGCTGGCCAATGTTGACTCCTATGTTTCACAGCTGTCTTGTTGGCTGTATGGCCATTGGGTGGTGGACCATTCTTGATACACACAGGAAACTGTTGAATGTGAAAAACACTGCAGCGTTGCAGTTCTTGACTCAAACCGGTGCTCCTGACACCTACTACCATACCCCGTTCAAAGGCACTTAAATCTTTTGTCTTGCCCATTCACCCTCTGAATGGCACACGTATACAATCCATGTCTCAAGGCTTAAAAATCCTTCTTACATCTAGATGTGCCGCTAGCGGAACGCCTCGCCAATATCCAAAAATCCCAAACATATGACTATTTTACACCATTTTAAAGACAAGACTCTCCTTTATCTAACCACATTGTCCGATTTCAAAAAGGCTTTACAACGAAAGCAAAACATTAGATTATGTCAGGAGAGTACCCAGCCAGAAATAATCACACACCCATTTTTCAAGCTAGCATATAATGTCACAAAAACCAAAACCACAGCTAAATGCAGCACTAACCTTTTGATGATCTTCATCAGATGACACTCCTAGGACATTATGTTAAACAATACATGCATGTTTTGTTCAATCAAGTTCATATTTATATCAAAAACCAGCTTTTTACATTAGCATGTGACGTTCAGAACTAGCATACCCACCGAAAACCTCTGGTGAATTTACTAAATTACTCACGATAAACGTTCACAAAAAACATAACAATTATTTTAAGAATTATAGATACCGAACTCCTTTATGCAATCGCGGTGTCCGATTTTAAAATAGCTTTTCGGTGAAAGCACATTTTGCAATATTCTGAGTAGATAGCCCGGCCATCATGGCTAGCTATTTTGACACCCACCAAGTTTGGCACTCACCAAACTCAGATTTACTATAAGAAAAATTGGATTACCTTTGCTGTTCTTCGTCAGAATGCACTCCCAGGACTTCTACTTCAACACCCAATGTTGTTTTGGTTCCAAATAATCCATAGTTATATCCAAATAGCTCAGTTTTGTTCTTGCGTTCAAGACACTATCCGAAGGGTGACGCGCCAGCGCGTATCGTCACAAAAAAATTCAAAATATTCTATTACCGTACTTCGAAGCATGTCAAACGCTGTTTAAAATCAATTTTTATGCGATTTTTCTCGTAAAATAGCGATAATATTCCGACCGGGAGACCTTGTTTTCGTTCAAACACTGAAAATAGAAAATGGAGTCTTCGCATGCACGCGCCGCCCGTGTCATTGTTCTCAGAACGACCACTTTCCAAAACCCCTACTGTTTTTCACCCAGGGACTGCAGAGTCATCATTCCCCGTTCTGGCGCCTTCTGAGAGCCTATGGGAGCCTTAGAAAATGTCACGTTACAGCAGAGATCCTCTGTTTTCGATAAAGAGGCTATAGAAGGCCAAGAAATGGTCAGAGGGCACTTCCTGTATGGAATCTTCTCAGGTTTTGGCCTGCCATATGAGTTCTGTTATACTCACAGACACCATTCAAACAGTTTTAGAAACTTTAGGGTGTTTTCTATACAAATCAAACAATTCTATGCATATTCTAGTTTCTGGGCAGGAGTAATAACCAGATTAAATCGGGTACGTTTTTTATCCGGCCGTGAAAATACTGCCCCCTATCCTAAACAGGTTAAACTGTTTCCTCCCCATCATCTACACTGATTGAAGTGGATTTAACAAGTGACATCAATAAGGGATCAGAGCTTTCACCTGGTCAGTCTGTCATGGAAACAGCAGGTGTTCTTAATATTTTGTACACTCAGTGTATGTATGTCATTGGATTTGAATAGATAGTTGGTGTCTAATGGATCTTTAATCATGTCATTGTTTCCTCTTCAGTTTAACAACGAGGCCATTAAAATCCCAGGAATGCTGATCATCGACACCCCAGGCCACGAGTCTTTCAGGTAAACCCTCATTCAGAAAAATGTGTGTCCACTGCCCTAAATGTGTTGATCTGACTGCATCTCACTCCATCTCTCGGTGTGTCCAGTAACCTGAGGAACCGGGGCAGCTCTCTGTGTGACATAGCCATCCTGGTGGTGGACATCATGCACGGCCTGGAGCCTCAGACCCTGGAGTCCATCAACCTGCTCAAGGAGAAGAAGTGTCCCTTCATTGTAGCACTTAACAAGGTCAGTCTGTCTGGTCAGACATGCTCATAGCTTACCTCTGGGATAGACGGATGGATGGATGTCTAGTAGAGGACTGGCATGTATTAAAGGCACTCAATGGCCCACAATTCACTGGGAATAAAGCTACCAGGTTACAGTAGCTTGCGGAAGTCTTTTTTTTTTTTGCACAAGTAGTTAATTGGTTGCCCATCCATGTGACATGATGTGTATTTTTGTCCCTTCTATTCGTTCCATTTCTATGTCTACTCCAGATTGACCGCCTGTACGACTGGAAGAAGAGTCCGGACACAGACGTGGTGGCCACACTGAAGAAACAGAAGAAGAACACCAAGGATGAGTTTGACGAGAGGGCCAAAGCTGTCATCGTGGAGTTCGCCCAGCAGGTCACTAACTATATGAACAAAGGAGGGGGGAAAGAGTTTTGGAGTTGACAGCACTTTTCACTATTGGATGCACCTATTGTGAGATCCCTGAGTGACCCTGCACCTTAGCGACTGTTGCCTTATGTACATAGACATGGAACACTAGTCACTTTAATTATGTTTACCTACTGTTTTACCCACTTCATATGTATATACTGTATTCTAGTCAAGACTTATCCTATATAACTACTGCTGTACACACCTTTTCTATTGATATACTGTCTATACACACTATTATACGTATGTATATATATTTATTTTCCGGTCTCTGATATTTCTTCATTTCATTCGTATGTTGTTATTGTGTTAGACATTACTTCACTGATAGAGCTAGAAACATAAGCGTTTCACTGCATCATAACATCTACAAATTTGCGTATGCAACCAATGAACTTTGATTTGATTGTGTATTCGTACAGGGTCTGAACGCAGCCCTCTTCCATGAGAACAAGGACCCTAGGACCTTTGTGTCTCTGGTGCCCACGTCAGCCCACTCCGGGGACGGCATGGGCAACCTGATCGCTCTGCTGGTGGAGCTCACCCAGACCATGCTGGCACGACGCCTGGCACACTGCGATGAGCTCAGGGCTCAGGTCATGGAGGTGAGGGACAATTACTATATTACTGTCACAGTTTATGGGGACGAGGAAGAGTAATCCTCCCTGTTGTTGTCACGGTTAGATTTCCGTCAGTGTCATTACCGTGACATTGGTGTCATTGCCGTTACATTGGTGTCATTGCCGTTGCGTCATCTAACACTTAATGTTGTATTAAAGTGAACATGTGTCCCTGTCTATCCTCAGGTGAAGGCCCTGCCTGGTATGGGCACCACGATAGACGTGATCCTGATCAACGGGGTTCTCCGGGAGGGCATGACCGTCATCGTCCCGGGGGTGGAGGGACCCATCGTCACCCAGATCAGGGGGCTGCTGCTGCCTCCACCCATGAAGGAGCTCAGGGTCAAGGTATGGAGGAAATGTTTATGTTAGGCCTTTCTTTATTAAAGAGCACTTGTAGGAGCAGCAAACAGTTATGACCTGATTTCAACAGGAATGTCATGCTGTCCATGACTTGGCTGGGGGTTAATCCTAACTTCCACTTCCCATTTTCACTAAATAATTCACTGATGTCAATGGCAGCAGGTAGCCTAGCGGTTAGAGCATTGGGCCAGTAACCGAAAAGTCGCTGGTTGGAATACCCAAACCGACAACATGTTAAATCTGTCTGTGCCTTTGAGCAAGGGGCGCTGTACTACTATGGCTGACCCTGTAAAACAACACATTTCACTGCGCTTATCTGGTGTATGTGACAATAAAACCTTTTTTTTAAGTATTGGCCCCATAATGATGATGTGTGTAGTATTAATGAATGATCTGACCCCCTGTCCTCTTTAGAACCAGTAGGTAGTATTAATGAATGATCTGACCCCCTGTCCTCTTTAGAACCAGTAGGTAGTGTTAATGAATGATCTGACCCCCTGTCCTCTTTAGAACCAGTAGGTAGTATTAATGATCTGACCCCCTGTCCTCTTTAGAACCAGTAGGTAGTATTAATGAATGATCTGACCCCCTGTCCTCTTTAGAACCAGTAGGTAGTATTAATGAATGATCTGACCCCCTGTCCTCTTTAGAACCAGTAGGTAGTATTAATGAATGATCTGACCCCCTGTCCTCTTTAGAACCAGTAGGTAGTATTAATGATCTGACCCCCTGTCCTCTTTAGAACCAGTAGGTAGTATTAATGAATGATCTGACCCCCTGTCCTCTTTAGAACCAGTAGGTAGTATTAATGATCTGACCCCCTGTCCTCTTTAGAACCAGTAGGTAGTATTAATGATCTGACCCCCTGTCCTCTTTAGAACCAGTAGGTAGTGTTAATGAATGATCTGACCCCCTGTCCTCTTTAGAACCAGTAGGTAGTATTAATGAATGATCTGACCCCCTGTCCTCTTTAGAACCAGTAGGTAGTGTTAATGAATGATCTGACCCCCTGTCCTCTTTAGAACCAGTAGGTAGTATTAATGAATGATCTGACCCCCTGTCCTCTTTAGAACCAGTAGGTAGTATTAATGATCTGACCCCCTGTCCTCTTTAGAACCAGTAGATAGTATTAATGAAGGATCTGACCCCCTGTCCTCTTTAGAACCAGTAGGTAGTATTAATGATCTGACCCCCTGTCCTCTTTAGAACCAGTAGGTAGTATTAATGAAGGATCTGACCCCCTGTCCTCTTTAGAACCAGTAGGTAGTATTAATGATCTGACCCCCTGTCCTCTTTAGAACCAGTAGGTAGTATTAATGAATGATCTGACCCCCTGTCGTCTTTAGAACCAGTAGGTAGTATTAATGAATGATCTGACCCTGTCCTCTTTAGAACCAGTAGGTAGTATTAATGAATGATCTGACCCCCTGTCCTCTTTAGAACCAGTAGGTAGTATTAATGAATGATCTGACCCTGTCCTCTTTAGAACCAGTAGGTAGTATTAATGAATGATCTGACCCCCTGTCCTCTTTAGAACCAGTAGGTAGTATTAATGAAGGATCTGACCCCCTGTCCTCTTTAGAACCAGTAGGTAGTATTAATGAATGATCTGACCCCCTGTCCTCTTTAGAACCAGTAGGTAGTATTAATGAATGATCTGACCCCCTGTCCTCTTTAGAACCAGTATGAGAAGCATAAGGAGGTGTGTACGGCCCAGGGAGTGAAGATCCTGGGGAAAGACCTGGAGAAGACCCTGGCAGGGCTCCCCCTGCTGGTGGCCCACAAGGAGGACGAGGTGGCCGTGCTCAGGGTGAGACTGGCACATTTAAGCAATAAGGCCCGAGGGGGTGTGGTATATGGACAATTTACCACGGCTAAGGGCTGTTCTTAAGCACGACGCAACGCAGAGTGCCTGGATATAGCCCTTAGCCGTGGTATATTGGCAATATACCAGAAACCCTTGAGGTGTCTTATTGCTATTATAAACTAGTTACCAACATAATTAGAACAGTAAAAATAAATGTTTGGTCATACCCTGGGTATATGGTCTGATATACCACAGCTTTCGGCCAATCAGCATTCAGGGCTCGATCCACCCAGTTTATAATGTACTGTGTATCAGAGGTTCTTAAAAATGTTCAGCTCGAGACCCAAATCGTCCTCCAACGACCCAAATTAAGAAGAAATAGTGTGGGATTATAGATGTATCCTCATAATTCGCGACCCACTTGGAACCCGAGCCATAGTTGAAGAAACCCTGCTGTGTATGATAACAGGGCTGTGTCTCAATAGTGTTAGACTGGATCCCTCTGCCACCTACGGCTACATGTCAATAGTTATGAATGGCTCCCAGCTTCTTCCTCTCCTTGTCTTTTTTTCCATCTCTGAGTTAGTTACTAGTACACACACACACACACACACACACGGTGTATTGATGTCCTCTGCGTTGTGATCCCCCTGCAGGATGAGCTGGTGCGGGAGTTGAAACAGACTCTGAACTCCATCAAGCTGGAGGAGAAGGGTGTGTACGTCCAGGCCTCCACTCTCGGATCCCTGGAAGCCTTGCTCGAGTTCCTACGAGTGTCCAAAGTGCCTGTGAGTATCACCCACATATACACACACACCGTATCAAACTACAATAGAGTATTGAGATAATGTGCTGTAATGTTCATGTTTTTCCATCTCCTCCAACAGTACGCTGGCATCAACATCGGTCCAGTCCACAAGAAAGACGTGATGAAAGCTTCCACTATGCTGGAGCATGACCCACAGTGTGTCACCTCTTCTCTCCTTCCTATACCCTGTCATACATTTGTTTGATTGGTTACTGTCGCAGCGTATTTAACCCTGTCTGTGTAAACTGGACAATAACAAATTGATGCTGTTCTGTTCTAGGTATGCAACGATCCTGGCGTTTGATGTGAAGGTGGAGAGGGACTCTCAGGAGATGGCTGATAGTCTGGGGGTCAGGGTGTTCAGCGCTGAGATCATCTACCACCTGTTTGATGCCTTCACCAAGTACAGAGAGGACTACAAGAAGGCCAAGCAGGACGAGTTCAAGTATGTGAACACACACACACTACATGATACCAACCATAACTTTGTTTTGATGTCATAGGCCATAGCACAAGTGATCCACACTCAGCCCATTGGAAGGCTACACCTGTCCTGCTTGGGCTAGGTTTCCAGACAGGACAGTAGGCGTGGGGTATGCCTGGGCTAGGTTTCCAGACAGGACAGTAGGCGTGGGGTATGCCTGGGCTAGGTTTCCAGACAGGACAGTAGGTGTGGGGTATGCCTGGGCTAGGTTTCCAGGCGTGGGGTATGCCTGGGCTAGGTTTCCAGGCAGGACAGTAGGCGTGGGGTATGCTTGGGCTAGGTTTCCAGACAGGACAGTAGGCGTGGGGTATGCCTGGGCTAGGTTTCCAGACAGGACAGTAGGCGTGGGGTATGCCTGGGCTAGGTTTTCAGACAGGACAGTAGGCGTGGGGTATGCCTGGGCTAGGTTTCCAGACAGGACAGTAGGCGTGGGGTATGCCTGGGCTAGGTTTCCAGGCAGGACAGTAGGCGTGGGGTATGCCTGGCCTAGGTTTCCAGGCAGGACAGTAGGCGTGGGGTATGCCTGGCCTAGGTTTCCAGGCAGGACAGTAGGCGTGGGGTATGCCTGGCCTAGGTTTCCAGGCAGGACAGTAGGCGTGGGGTATGCCTGGCCTAGGTTTCCAGGCAGGCCAGTAGGCGTGGGGTATGCCTGGCCTAGGTTTCCAGGCAGGCCAGTAGGCGTGGGGTATGCCTGGGCTAGGTTTCCAGGCAGGACAGTAGGCGTGGGGTATGCCTGGGCTAGGTTTCCAGGCAGGACAGTAGGCGTGGGGTATGCCTGGGCTAGGTTTCCAGACAGGACAGTAGGCGTGGGGTATGCCTGGGCTAGGTTTCCAGACAGGACAGTAGGCGTGGGGTATGCCTGGGCTAGGTTTCCAGGCAGGACAGTAGGCGTTGGGTATGCCTGGGATAGGTTCCCGTTGCAGGACAGTAGGCGTGGGGTATGCCTGGCCTAGGTTTCCAGGCAGGACAGTAGGCGTGGGGTATGCCTGGCCTAGGTTTCCAGGCAGGCCAGTAGGCGTGGGGTATGCCTGGCCTAGGTTTCCAGGCAGGCCAGTAGGCGTGGGGTATGCCTGGGCTAGGTTTCCAGGCAGGACAGTAGGCGTGGGGTATGCCTGGGCTAGGTTTCCAGGCAGGACAGTAGGCGTGGGGTATGCCTGGGCTAGGTTTCCAGACAGGACAGTAGGCGTGGGGTATGCCTGGGCTAGGTTTCCAGACAGGACAGTAGGCGTGGGGTATGCCTGGGCTAGGTTTCCAGGCAGGACAGTAGGCGTTGGGTATGCCTGGGATAGGTTCCCGTTGCAGGACAGTAGGCGTGGGGTATGCCTGGGCTAGGTTTCTAGACAGGACAGTAGGCGTGGGGTATGCCTGGGCTAGGTTTCCAGACAGGACAGTAGGCGTGGGGTATGCCTGGGCTAGGTTTCCAGACAGGAAAGTAGGCGTGGGGTATGCCTGGGCTAGGTTTCCAGACAGGACAGTAGGCGTGGGGTATGCCTGGCCTAGGTTTCCAGGCAGGCCAGTAGGCGTGGGGTATGCCTGGCCTAGGTTTCCAGGCAGGCCAGTAGGCGTGGGGTATGCCTGGGCTAGGTTTCCAGGCAGGACAGTAGGCGTGGGGTATGCCTGGGCTAGGTTTCCAGGCAGGACAGTAGGCGTGGGGTATGCCTGGGCTAGGTTTCCAGACAGGACAGTAGGCGTGGGGTATGCCTGGGCTAGGTTTCCAGACAGGACAGTAGGCGTGGGGTATGCCTGGGCTAGGTTTCCAGGCAGGACAGTAGGCGTTGGGTATGCCTGGGATAGGTTCCCGTTGCAGGACAGTAGGCGTGGGGTATGCCTGGGCTAGGTTTCTAGACAGGACAGTAGGCGTGGGGTATGCCTGGGCTAGGTTTCCAGACAGGACAGTAGGTGTGGGGTATGCCTGGGCTAGGTTTCCAGACAGGTAAGTAGGCGTGGGGTATGCCTGGGCTAGGTTTCCAGACAGGACAGTAGGCGTGGGGTATGCCTGGGCTAGGTTTCCAGACAGGACAGTAGGCGTGGGGTATGCCTGGGCTAGGTTTCCAGACAGGACAGTAGGCGTGGGGTATGCCTGGGCTAGGTTTCCAGACAGGACAGTAGGCGTGGGGTATGCCTGGGCTAGGTTTCCAGACAGGACAGTAGGCGTGGGGTATGCCTGGGCTAGGTTTCCAGACAGGACAGTAGGCGTGGGGTATGCCTGGTTCAGGTTTCCAGACAGGACAGTAGGTTTGTGGTGTAGTAACAGACGTTTTCTCTGTCATTCTCCACAGACACATTGCTGTGTTCCCCACTAAGCTGAAGATCCTGCCTCAGTTCATCTTCAACTCTAGAGACCCCATAGTCATGGGAGTCAACGTGGAGGCTGGGGTCCTCAGACAGGGAACCCCACTCTGTGTGCCCAGCAAGGGGGTGAGTGTGTGTGTATGTAGAGTGCAGTGTGTGTTTGTGGGACCTGTTTCCATCTTGGTAGGACATAGAAACGTGTAATATTATTATCTCACTGATTTCCTCCCTGTCAGTTTGTGGACATTGGCATTGTGACCAGCATTGAGATCAACCACAAGATGGTGGACAGTGCCAAGAAGGGCCAAGAGATCTGTATAAAGATCGAACCGATCCCCGGAGAGGCACCCAAGATGTTCGGCCGACACTTTGAGGCCACCGACATCCTCGTCAGCAAGGTACAGTCACAGAGAGGAGAAAGGCAACACTTTTCTTTGCAATGTTCAAATTACCGTGTGGTGGGTTTTCAGGTCAATACAGGGTATCAGGTGTAAGTACTCACTGTTACATTGTACTGACCGCAGGTACCCAAACTGGGTTCTGTACTAGAACTAGTGGACCATAATGAGAACAGGGAGACTTAGGAGTTCTGAATGTGGTCTTTTGTTTGTTCTCCAGATCACCAGAGCGTCCATCGATGCCCTGAAGAACTGGTTCAGAGACGAGATGGGCAAATCTGACTGGCAGCTCATCATGGAGCTCAAGAAGACTTTTGAGATCATCTGAACGGAAGAACGGATACACACCTTCATGTCTTCAGGCAGCCGCAGCACACTTACACACAAACACACACACACCACTGATCATGTGACACCTGATCGAAGACACACACACACACACCACTGATCATGTGACACCTGATCAAACACACACACACACACACACACTTGTTCATCACACCCACGTATGCATACATCCATAAATGGTGGGAGCAGTGCGGTGTCCCACTTTCTCCCTCTCCCCCATCCCCTCCCCTCTGGTGGGTGGGGGAGTGTATTTTTAGAGGGGAAAACAGTGTTTTTCTGTGAGAAACCAAACTATTTCCTGCTGTTGTTAACAGTGACAGTTTAGACAGCATCGACACACACACTATTCCAACGTGCCTGTTGTTTGGAATCATCTTGAGTGTTGTTTTTCATTTTACCGCTCTCTCTCACTCTCCACATCCGTCTGCTGCTGGAGTCCTGCCCCCTGTAATCCCTCTGGTGTTCAGGCTGGGGTGAGACAGGAGAGGGGGCGAGTGGGAGTGAAGAAAGCTGGGTCAGGCGTCACCGGAACCACAGATCTACAGAATTCAGCAAACTGGGTTTGACAAGTTTCCGTGGGTGCCATGTTGGCACCGGAAGTCGCAAGGAGAATGACATTCCACTGAGAATGCAAATGAGAACCTTATTGTTATGACACGTTGGTTGCCTACACGGAGGCTAGTTTGCTGAACTCTTTATATCCATCACGGATCAAGGGGAGCTGTGCGCCAAAGGCCTGAGCCAATTAGAAGAGGGGAGAGGGGAGGCATTCTTACCAGACGTTTTAGACGTCTGAATAATACGACCTTGTCAGTGTTTTCTCTTTTCTTGAATGCAGTTATTTTATGGTCCTTTTAAAAAGCCCCTCCCTCTCTGACATCACCAGCCCCCCCTGTCAGCTCAGTTCAACTGGTGCCTACGGACGTTTTTTTACCATGAATGAACTAGGTGACAAAGTAGGCGGTCCCTCTCCTCTCTACTTGAGTTCAAAATGTAAAAGATAATAACAAATCTACATCAATAAAGACCTATTTATAGAAGTCGCAAACTCTGCCACCTCTGCCTCGTTGTATATTTTGGATAATGGTATGAATGGAATATGCATTGAATTCAATTCTATGAAAAATACATATGAAGTTGGTTTCATATGCTGTTATTAGTGAGGTCGAGTTCCCCTGGTTTCACATGCTGTTATTAGTGAGGTCGAGTTCCCCTGGTTTCATATGCTGTTATTAGTGAGGTCGAGTTCCCCTGGTTTCATATGCTGTTATTAGTGAGGTCGAGTTCCCCTGGTTTCATATGCTGTTATTAGTGAGGTCGAGTTCCCCTGGTTTCATATGCTGTTATTAGTGAGGTCGAGTTCCCCTGGTTTCATATGCTGTTATTAGTGAGGTCGAGTTCCCCTGGTTTCATATGCTGTTATTAGTGAGGTCGAGTTCCCCTGGTTTCATATCCTGTTATTAGTGAGGTCGAGTTCCCCTGGTTTCATATCCTGTTATTAGTGAGGTCGAGTTCCCCTGGTTTCATATGCTGTTATTAGTGAGGTCGAGTTCCCCTGGTTTCATATGCTGTTATTAGTGAGGTCGAGTTCCCCTGGTTTCATATGCTGTTATTAGTGAGGTCGAGTTCCCCTGGTTTCATATGCTGTTATTAGTGAGGTCGAGTTCCCCTGGTTTCATATGCTGTTATTAGTGAGGTCGAGTTCCCCTGGTTTCATATGCTGTTATTAGTGAGGTCGAGTTCCCCTGGTTTCATATGCTGTTATTAGTGAGGTCGAGTTCCCCTGGTTTCATATGCTGTTATTAGTGAGGTCGAGTTCCCCTGGTTTCATATGCTGTTATTAGTGAGGTCGAGTTCCCCTGGTTTCATATGCTGTTATTAGTGAGGTCGAGTTCCCCTGGTTTCATATGCTGTTATTAGTGAGGTCGAGTTCCCCTGGTTTCATATCCTGTTATTAGTGAGGTCGAGTTCCCCTGGTTTCATATCCTGTTATTAGTGAGGTCGAGTTCCCCTGGTTTCATATGCTGTTATTAGTGAGGTCGAGTTCCCCTGGTTTCATATGCTGTTATTAGTGAGGTCGAGTTCCCCTGGTTTCACATGCTGTTATTAGTGAGGTCGAGTTCCCCTGGTTTCACATGCTGTTATTAGTGAGGTCGAGTTCCCCTGGTTTCACATGCTGTTATTAGTGAGGTCGAGTTCCCCTGGTTTCACATGCTGTTATTAGTGAGGTCGAGTTCCCCTGGTTTCACATGCTGTTATTAGTGAGGTCGAGTTCCCCTGGTTTCACATGCTGTTATTAGTGAGGTCGAGTTCCCCTGGTTTCACATGCTGTTATTAGTGAGGTCGAGTTCCCCTGGTTTCATATGCTGTTATTAGTGAGGTCGAGTTCCCCTGGTTTCACATGCTGTTATTAGTGAGGTCGAGTTCCCCTGGTTTCACATGCTGTTATTAGTGAGGTCGAGTTCCCCTGGTTTCACATGCTGTTATTAGTGAGGTCGAGTTCCCCTGGTTTCACGTGCTGTTATTAGTGAGGTCGAGTTCCCCTGGTTTCACATGCTGTTATTAGTGAGGTCGAGTTCCCCTGGTTTCACATGCTGTTATTAGTGAGGTCGAGTTCCCCTGGTTTCACATGCTGTTATTAGTGAGGTCGAGTTCCCCTGGTTTCACATGCTGTTATTAGTGAGGTCGAGTTCCCCTGGTTTCACATGCTGTTATTAGTGAGGTCGAGTTCCCCTGGTTTCACATGCTGTTATTAGTGAGGTCGAGTTCCCCTGGTTTCACATGCTGTTATTAGTGAGGTCGAGTTCCCCTGGTTTCACATGCTGTTATTAGTGAGCTCGAGTTCCCCTGGTTTCACATGCTGTTATTAGTGAGGTCGAGTTCCCCTGGTTTCACGTGCTGTTATTAGTGAGCTCGAGTTCCCCTGGTTTCACGTGCTGTTATTAGTGAGGTCGAGTTCCCCTGGTTTCACGTGCTGTTATTAGTGAGCTCGAGTTCCCCTGGTTTCACGTGCTGTTATTAGTGAGGTCGAGTTCCCCTGGTTTCACGTGCTGTTATTAGTGAGGTCGAGTTCCCCTGGTTTCACATGCTGTTATTAGTGAGCTCGAGTTCCCCTGTTCCCTGATTTATTTTTTCAATAATTGTTAAATCATGAAATTTCATGAATTTCTACAGAATGGGTGGATGGCTGTATTTTGTTACCCTGTTAAGTTGTTTTTCTTTAATGTGACTCTATACAGTTATAGTGCACAGCAAATGTAGGTTGTGTTGTACAAATGGCAATAATTGCTATTTGAATAGAAAGAATTAATTGAATCACCCTCAAGGTCGTGGGAGATTTTATATTTCTGCCGGCAGGGGGCGCTACAGTTCATTCTGACGTGGGATTCGGGAGTCCTATAAATTAAATATTCTAGTCCTTGTAATAAACGGTGTATTATGCAAAGCTTTATATTTCTACACATTAACACACAGTTTAATACCGATTGAATAAGTAAATAAAATCATTTGAGCGTTAAAATGCAGTAGCCCACTCTGAAATCTAATATCCTGGATTGTATTATAAGGAGCTTTTATTACAGTAACCTGTAATAGTTGATGTAGGCCCAGCTACCTCATTCAAACGTATGCAAATAATGAAGAGTAAAATATTAAACCGCCAACAGGGGGACAGTCTCTAAAAGCAGTTATAGTTTTACATCTTTGTGATGTCATTCTCTGTTGGAGCGTTTCGCGGCAGCAGCAGGCGACACAGGTTGGGGGAATAACGAGAGAGAGAGGGGGGCAGTGACAGTTTACCAGGCGTACAAGACTGGGAAACGAAGCCAATAGACTAGCTACAACTTAAAGGACGAAAGCAGCTGTCCGTCAACCTCTCCAAAACGCAGTCATGTTATCTTTATCCGTTAGGATATGTTTTTATTCTGAATAGGCTATTTATTCTCCAATCACATCGTTCTCTTCTCCCAAAACATCCCAGGGCAGGATAGAGTGGATGTTATTGTAATAATAGCCATGAATTCGGCGGAACAGACGGTAACGTGGCTGATAACGTTGGGGGTCTTGGAGTCACCGAAAAAGACAATTTCTGACCCTGAAGGATTCCTGCAGTCTTCTCTCAAAGATGGGGTTGTCCTGTGCAAGCTGGTGGAGCGATTGCGCCCTGGTTCTGTTGAGAAAGTAAGGTCATCTCTTATTGCCTGGATGTCCCACGTCTGCCTCAGACAACTAGTATGTGGAACTTGAAGAATTAAACGTTGTATTAGTATGTCTGTTGTAGATCTCAAACCGATCCTAGTATAGATCATTAACAGAGGGGTTATTGTACGGAGTAGAGTGGAATTTCCGGACAGATGTCCGTGTGTCTCACTTCAGCACTAGTTTGTATTGACAATGAGATACCTATTCCCTTTATTCCCAATATAACCTATTCTTAAGTGAGTAATAACGCAATTGTATCCACATTGGCTACACATGGCATTAAAGTCCCATGATTTTTTTCTAGATTGAAAACAGACGCTTTTAAAAAAAGAACATGTTTGGTTTTCGGAGTAAGTATGCACATTTGGCCACTTTATTTTTATTCCACCCAAAAATGTTGCTATAATAAACGGGTGTTTTTGGTTTGGATCAACTGCTATAATGGAGTACACTACAAATAGGTTCACATGAGTGGTCCGCCATTGACTTCAATTTCACTCAGAGGAAGCCCCCCCCCCCTCTCTCTGTCTCTCTCTCTGTCTCTCTCTGTCTCTCTCTCTCTGTCTCTCTCTCTCTGTCTCTCGCTCTCTGTCGCTCGCTCTCTGTCTCTCTCTCTCGCTCGCTCTCTCTGTCTCTCTCTCTCTCTGTCTCTCTCTCTCTCTCTGTCTCTCTCTCTCTCTCTTTTAAAGGAACAGTGTTGTTTTAACATTATTTAGCCATCAGAGTAGACCTTTTATATAGGCTTACATTGTAACATTGGGGAAAGCATTAGCCTACTGATGGGACTCCCAATTATTCAGTGAAACACTCATTTAAGGGTTATGGAAACACCATTGTATTAGGGATAGTTTAAAAAAAAAAAGTTTTTTTAATTTAACTAGTCAAGTCAGTTAAGAACAAATTCTTATTTACAATGACGGCCTACCCCGGCCAAACCCTAATCCGGACGACGCTGGGCCAATTGTGCACCGCCCTGTGGGACTCCCAATCACGGCCGGATGTGATACAGCCTGGGTCTGTTGTGATGCCTCTAGCACTGAGATGCAGTGCATTAGTCTCGGGAGACCCTATGAGCTTTACTTTTATGCATTTTTGTTGTTGTAAAGCATTTCAAAATATACAATATAGAACAACAGAGTATATAACGGAGTATACAAACATTACAAACAACAGTCGGGGATACAGACAATACATTATATAAAGACAGTGGTGGGAAATGTACCAAATTTTCATACTTGAGTAAAAGTAAAGTTACATTAATAGAAAATTACTCAATTAAAAGTGAAAGTCACCCAGTAAAATACAACTTGAGTAAAAGTAAAAAAGTATGGTTTTAAATATACTTAATTATCCAAAGTAAATGTAATTGCTAAAATATACATAAGTATCAAAAGTAAAAGTATAAATGATTTCAAATTCCTTATATTAAGCAAACAAGACAGCACGATTTTTTATTTTTTAAAGATATCCAGGGTCACACTCCAACACTCATAGATCATTTACAAATGAAGCATTTGTGTTTAGTGAGTCCGCCAGATCAGATGCAGTAGGGATGACCAGGGATTTTCTCTTGATAAATTTGTGAATTTGACCAGTTTCCTGTCCTGCTAAGCATTCAAAATGTAACGAGTACTTTTGGGTGTCAGGGAAAATGAATGGAGTAAAAAGTACATTCTTTTCTTTAGGAATATAGAGGGGTAAAAGTAAAAGTTGTCCAAAATATAAATAGTAAAGTGCAGATACCCCCCAAAATGACTTGAGAACTATACACCACTGTATAAAGACTAATTAATTACAAACATTAAACGTTTTGATAGCTCTTTTGTTATAAGAATAAATCGTGTTTATTTGTTGCCTTGACATTTTTAACTGGGGGGGGGGGGGGGAACGTCATTTCTGTCACACACCCACAGAGCAAGAATGAACCTGCCCTTGTGCACTTGCAATTTATGCACAGTTGGGAAAAGTTAACAGCATAACAACAACAACAACAGGGTCGGGGACTTCTAAATAATTGCCAATTGACAATAGGCCTAATAAGGAGAGAAATGGTTAGGTTATTAAAGGCCACTACTGATAAAGTCGAGGAGGGTTCTGTTTGCACAGGTAGGCACCAAAAGGTGTAGCCGCTGGGTTCTGCTTTTCACCGTGGAATATACATACCACGTCATTTCCTCTCCTACTAATCCAATTTCCCGATGGGAGATTGAGAGGTCTTTCAGAAACCCCGATTGGAGATTTTAGTTTCACACTGAAATCGTGGATCTGTACGGTCTTTAGCAAAACCGAGAACGAAACAGGTTACCGACGGACGGCCGTGTGCGTGCACGTACGGCTCGGGGATTTACTTCATAAAACGTTTAACTCCCTTTTCACACAGATCTTCCAAGAACCAAGGAACGATAGTGAGTTCCAGAGCAATATAAAGGAGTTTCTGAAAGGCTGCGGGTCCTTCCGAGTGGAGGTGAGTCATTTAACCTGTCTGCTGCTCTGTAACTTTGTTGTAAATATCGACAATACAACGCGCTCTAAACATGACTGAAAACACTGGATCAACATTTCATATGATCAACACATGAGCCTGCCCCATGGGGCGTTAGCACAGCCCAGTTTTACTAGCCTACCAACAGAAATACTACAGTTGCAGCCCGTCGCCATTTGGACACTAGTCTGGGCTTTCATTTGTATTTCTAAGATAGTGTAACAATATTCCAAACGAATACTACTCCACTCAATGTGTAGGGTTAGGGTAGAATGATTTGGTCACCATGATTTGGCCGTTTAACTGAGAAGTTCACCATTTTACAACTTGTTAGATGGTTCCTCATCCTGAAAATAATCTATGGTCCGGGAGAAACTGCAATCCATGGTTCAGTTCTTTACACAGCCATTACAAACTTCAGCTGACATTAGTCACTGTTACCTAAAAAGCGATGGGGGCAAACCAACTCCATATTTGGTTTGATGTTACTTAAAGGCGATTTGGCCATAACAATCTAATAAAAACATGCTCACAAATTATCACAAGTTTGTAATGGCTGTGTAAAGAACTGAACCATGGATTCTAGTTTCTCCTGGCCCATAGACTATTTTCAGGGTGAGGAACCATCTAACATCAAGTTGTAAATTAGTGATCTTGTCCTTTAATTCGACAACAAATTGTTATTCTGCATATTGAGCTGTCCTGGTCAATATGCAGAACAAGGGAATTTAACTGTGGGCACATCTACTGTCATGAGTAACCAAGGCCGAGAGCCATATTTCACTCAGTCAATACCATGAAGCCTATTTCAACATTACTAAACACTTTCAAATGAATCATTATTATATTTCTACTGTGTGAAACCTGAGTTGTTGGAAATCTGTTTTAAAACACAAATGTCATCTCTTGGAATACTGTGCATCTGTCACACAATTTTCTATTTGTCATGGAAACAAGATTTGCCTCAAACTTCTCAGAGATTGTGCGATATGGCAGGTGCATGTAAACAAAGGTAAACATGTAAACAAAGGTGTGAAATGAACAGCCTCCTGATTTCAAATCCGTCTGGGAAATTAGACAGTCCACTACTCCCGAAAATATAAATGTGTACACCTTGTAGTGAACTACTTGCCTTACCATGGCCTAGTTCTTGTGAATGTCTCGTCTTGACAGTGTGACTGACTGCTTGAAGACCAGGCCTTATGGAAAGACTGTGACGGCTCTGTTCCAGTGTTCACACGATACCACTGAGAATGAAGCAGTGTATTGGCATGCATCCAAGTGTTATGCTAGTGTGGATATTGGCCTGTGACTCATACCTACCAGGAGTGAGAGCTGCTGGACAGTTCTATCTCATGGCTGCTCACTGCAGTATAGAGGCTGGCTGCAGCAATAGTAACTAGCATGGCCTTTAGCACCTAACTCAGGTCTTGTCTGTCCCGTCCTGTCCTGTCCTGTCCTGTCATCAGTCATGCCTAACTGAATCAATACAGTTTATGCAAGAGGTGGTGCTGGGGGGAGGTTCATGAGAATGTCAACCCAACCAATGGATTTTCCAACGAGGTCGATTAGGTCGCAAGGTTAAATTCCAAAATGACCAGACATGGATATACACTGTAGTGTGAAGGAGCAGTAAACTGTCATGATGGCCATGGTAGATTATTGTCCCAAAACAACCCCTACCTTCTAGACATTCATTCCTAATAGATCTCTTCACTCTAGACACCACATTGAGTCCATCCACCATATTGCTTAATACGTCCATGTAGTTCTGTGTCAGATCAAGAAGATGTCATGCAGAAGTGTGTAGGATTAGGGAGTAAGGGGCGGTTGGGGCGTGTGTGTGTGTGTGTGTGTGTGTGTGTGTGTGTGTGTGTGTGTGTGTGTTAGAGAACATGATGAGGCAGAGATTAGAGAGACGGCTCAGACTGCTGCTAATCCCCCAGACTGGCCCTGGGTGGTTAAAGGGTAGGAGTGAGGGTGTGTGTGTGTGTCCAGACTAAGAGGCTAGGGGTGGTTAAAGGGTAGGGGTGAGGGTGTGTGTGTCCAGACTAAGAGGCTAGGGGTGGTTAAAGGGTAGGGGGGAGGGTGTGTGTGTGTCCAGACTAAGGGGCTAGGGGTGGTTAAAGGGTAGGGGTGAGGGTGTGTGTGTGTCCAGACTAAGGGGCTAGGGGTGGTTAAAGGGTAGGGGTGAGGGTGTGTGTGTGTCCAGACTAAGAGGCTAGGGGTGGTTAAAGGGTAGGGGTGAGGGTGTGTGTGTCCAGACTAAGAGGCTAGGGGTGGTTAAAGGGTAGGGGGGAGGGTGTGTGTGTCCAGACTAAGGGGCTAGGGGTGGTTAAAGGGTAGGGGTGAGGGTGTGTGTGTCCAGACTAAGAGGCTAGGGGTGGTTAAAGGGTAGGGGTGAGGGTGTGTGTGTCCAGACTAAGGGGCTAGGGGTGGTTAAAGGGTAGGGGTGAGGGTGTGTGTGTCCAGACTAAGGGGCTAGGGGTGGTTAAAGGGTAGGGGTGAGGGTGTGTGTGTCCAGACTAAGGGGCTAGGGGTGGTTAAAGGGTAGGGGTGAGGGTGTGTGTGTGTCCAGACTAAGGGGCTAGGGGTGGTTAAAGGGTAGGGGTGAGGGTGTGTGTGTGTCCAGACTAAGAGGCTAGGGGTGGTTAAAGGGTAGGGGTGAGGGTGTGTGTGTGTCCAGACTAAGGGGCTAGGGGTGGTTAAAGGGTAGGGGTGAGGGTGTGTGTGTGTCCAGACTAAGAGGCTAGGGGTGGTTAAAGGGTAGGGGTGAGGGTGTGTGTGTGTCCAGACTAAGAGGCTAGGGGTGGTTAAAGGGTAGGGGTGAGGGTGTGTGTGTGTCCAGACTAAGGGGCTAGGGGTGGTTAAAGGGTAGGGGTGAGGGTGTGTGTGTGTCCAGACTAAGAGGCTAGGGGTGGTTAAAGGGTAGGGGTGAGGGTGTGTGTGTGTCCAGACTAAGAGGCTAGGGGTGGTTAAAGGGTAGGGGTGAGGGTGTGTGTGTGTCCAGACTAAGAGGCTAGGGGTGGTTAAAGGGTAGGGGTGAGGGTGTGTGTGTGTGTCCAGACTAAGGGGCTAGGGGTGGTTAAAGGGTAGGGGTGAGGGTGTGTGTGTGTGTCCAGACTAAGAGGCTAGGGGTGGTTAAAGGGTAGGGGTGAGGGTGTGTGTGTGTGTGTCCAGACTAAGAGGCTAGGGGTGGTTAAAGGGTAGGGGTGAGGGTGTGTGTGTGTGTCTAGACTAAGAGGCTAGGGGTGGTTAAAGGGTAGGGGTGAGGGTGTGTGTGTGTCCAGACTAAGAGGCTAGGGGTGGTTAAAGGGTAGGGGTGAGGGTGTGTGTGTGTCCAGACTAAGAGGCTAGGGGTGGTTAAAGGGTAGGGGTGAGGGTGTGTGTGTGTGTCCAGACTAAGAGGCTAGGGGTGGTTAAAGGGTAGGGGTGAGGGTGTGTGTGTGTGTGTCCAGACTAAGAGGCTAGGGGTGGTTAAAGGGTAGGGGTGAGGGTGTGTGTGTGTGTCCAGACTAAGAGGCTAGGGGTGGTTAAAGGGTAGGGGTGAGGGTGTGTGTGTCTAGACTAAGAGGCTAGGGGTGGGTAGAGGAGAGGGTGGGACTGTGTGGGTGCTTAGCCATAAGTGTGCCACAGTGAGAGCTGGACCAGACTGGGTGAAAACTGCCCTCGGAGCAGAAGCAGCATGTAGGACTGAGGAAACCAATGACACGACTGAATTACCACTCAGCTATGAAAATGACCTAATACTCTGACAGGGAAGTAGACCTCGTAGAGCTACTACACTTACTGCCATGCCAAGTGATGCTGAGTACAATAGAACAGCAGTAAGTAAACTGGGGTGTTGGCCTGGCTGTGCAACAGAGTTAATGCATCTCCCGCTGTAGCCCAGTCACCTTAGGAAGCCTGATGAAATCCTGTATTTGTACTACAGAATTAGGTAGTTATCTGATAAATCCAGTCACACCATATCCTGCCAGGCCAGGGCTCTCATAGTGTTTCATGTTGGCTGTGTGTCTAATAGTCGTTTAATGAACTCTGACAACATACCGTTTAAAGAGACACCCAGGCCAAATGAGACGTAAGACTTGAAGGAGGAATACAGTGCAGGAGGAATACAGTGCAGGAGGAATACAGTGCAGGAGGAATACAGTGAATCGGGTCAGATGTGTGCTGCCAGACTTAGGTGTTGGCCCTCCTGTCCTAAAGTTCCATTACTAAACAGCCAACATCTCAGGTAGCAATTATTTAGAGAATAATACAGCAAGAAGTGGTTGATCCACAGCTAGACAGAGGGTGGATCTCAACATGACAGTCACATTCCTGACCCGTCTGGACTGAGAACAGAGAGGGAGAGTAGGATGTCCCTAGCCCCGGGGCTTCCTTCCTGTGGGTGTCTGTGGTATGATGCACTGTGCTGTCTAAATCCCAGCGTCTGTACAACGTCTCCGTAATGCTTGGGTAGATTATGGCTGAGTTCTGCTGCCTGTGTCAATCAGTAGTTGTTGTAACTCTGATATTCTCCAGGCCTCAAACCTAGTCCTCCTTACTGTGAGAAATACCTTTACAGACATTACACATCACTGTACTATGGGAATGTCTGGAAGTTCCTGTCGGGTTTTCATCACCAGAACCAGAGGAAATATGACAAGACCTTTACGCCGTTGCAATGTTATGAAACAGTTTTGTTTGTCTTCAGTCACTTATCTACATGTTTTATTTTAAACAAGTATTGAAAAGCTAAAGGATATCTCTCCTCTCAGCCATTTGAGGTCAATGACCTTCTCCAGGGACTGAACTTCACCAAGGTGCTCAACTCGCTGGTGGCACTGGCCAAAGCCACCGAGGGTAAGTGGACTGACAGAAGTGTTTCTGGGGTGATTCATGGAAGGTTTCCTGTTTTCTATTCAAATCCATACCTGTGAAGTCCCACATGTAACCTGTAGTGTAGATATCAGAGTGGGCGTTGTGTGTTGTTAGGCCTGTGTGTGTCAGTGTAGAATGATGGCTGCATGTTGCAGCATGTTGACTTGTTCTTCACTCACATTAATGTGTGTTGAACCTAAAGTAGCAGGAGTAAAATAAACTCCTGAAACTGGATCCCCACATTCTGTTACGGGGAGGGTCTCTTCTGCGCTCTTCAACCAATCCAGTAAATGTGGGGGAGGAGTTAAGATGGAGTGATGCCTTGTTAACGTCCGAAAGCGAAAGTCACGTCACAGGCTCTCTTCCATTTCCCCTGAAAACCGGATCATCGGTTGTTGACGGCCCCGCCGAGGCTGTCCCCCCCCCATCCCTCTCTCTCTCATCCACAGACATAGGAGTGGGCAGTGACTCGGTGTGTGTCCTCATCCCTCTCTCTCTCCTCCACAGACATAGGAGTGGGCAGTGACTCTGTGTCCTCATCCCTCTCTCTCTCCTCCACAGACATAGGAGTGGGCAGTGACTCTGTGTGTGTCCTCATCCCTCTCTCTCTCCTCCACAGACATAGGAGTGGGCAGTGACTCTGTGTGTGTCCTCATCCCTCTCTCTCTCCTCCACAGACATAGGAGTGGGCAGTGACTCTGTGTGTGTGTCCTCATCCCCCTCTCTCTCCTCCACAGACATAGGAGTGGGCAGTGACTCTGTGTCCTCATCCCTCTCTCTCATCCACAGACATAGGAGTGGGCAGTGACTCTGTGTCCTCATCCCTCTCTCTCTCCTCCACAGACATAGGAGTGGGCAGTGACTCTGTGTGTGCGCATCACTCGTCCTCGTTACGGATCAAGTCGTTTGACTCTCTGAACACTCAGTCTCCCCGCGGACGCTCCTCCAAACTCCTCCACAACCAGTACCGCAGCCTGGTGAGTCACAGAACCCAACAGAACCACAGAAACCAACAGAACTAGAAGGAACCATTTGAGGTGGTTCTCACCTGCAACGTGGGGTTGTTTTCGCTCTCTATTGTTTTATCTTCCTCCATACTTTCTCAATGTCTTCTTTTTTCTTTCCCTCTTCATTTCTCTCCTTCTCTCCTGTTCCTCTGTTCTTTCCCTTCCTCCATCGCTCCCTCCATCGCTCCCTCTTTCCTCCCCACTAGGACATGTCGGAGAGCGGTGGGCAGCGGGTACTGGTGAAGGCCAAGTTCACCTTCCAGCAGACCAATGAAGACGAGCTGTCCTTCAACAAGGGGGACATGATCAGCGTGTCGCGCCAGGAAGACGGCGGCTGGTGGGAGGGCTCGTTCAACGGCAACAAGGGCTGGTTCCCTAGCAACTATGTCAAGGAGGTCAAAGGCAGCGGTGGGTGTCAGTGATTGGGCGGCTTGGATTGAATATTAAGTAGGGATCATAGTTTGTATTGGCGAGTATCAACATTAGGCTTATGCATCTCTATAACAACTTTATAATCATCTATAGCTGCTCTATTACAACTGTATAACACTCAGAGAAGTATCTCCTGTGTTGACGATATCTGATAGTGGTCCCCCTATAGCTGACTGTACCTCTGAATCATGCAGCTAAAGCAGGCTGTTGATAGCTGGTGTGATTTACACACTGTATTTAATGTGGGTCTCTAGGGAATATCCTCTGCTGTTTTTAATGGAGATACATCAAATACTCGTTTCATGCAGTCAGCATTTCCCCCGGCTGCTAGAGCTGTAATAACGTGATTTATTTATTTTACCAGGTGAGTTGACTGAGAACACATTCATATTCACAGCAATACAGGGCGGTATGCTGCTGTCCAAAGAGAATGATTTAAAGCTGCAATATGTAACCTTTTGGGTGTCCAAACCAAATTCACATAGAAATGTTATTTATAGATCAGTCATTCTCACTGAAATCAAGTCTAAGTGGTAGATATGTTCTATGTGCGCTATTTCTATGCTTCTTGTTCTTAAGTTTAGTTTTTGCGTCTTCTACTTTCGTTTTTGTACACCAGCTTCAAAGAGCCGGAAATACAGTATTGATTCTCTACACTATACGTGCTTGTTTTGTCGCATAAACTGAAATTAGAACTATTAGAATTTGAGAAACCAGGAAATAGCAGAACAATTCATTCGTAGTGCATCTTTTAAAAGAGGAATTACAGAGTGAAGGAGCGTGTTGCCAATACTACACCAAGACATGGCTCTACTCCAGCTTATTCAATGGACTGCAATGTGCAAAGCAATACAGATAGAAATGTAATGCGGAGTAGAGCTCTGAGTTTGTTCTATACACGATATTTCTATCTGCAACACTAAGTGTTCTATCAGATCATATACAGAAATGTGTAGTAGATGTATAAACTGTCTTTGCACAGCTGTTGTGCACAGTGATTGTGCACTATTAATGTAGCTATTGTGCATTATAACGGAGTGGAAGGAAACTGCATGCTTAAACAAAGACAGGACATTCCTTAGCTTAGCCTGTGGGTGGGACTTCCCCCAAACACACCAAACAGCTCCCAGTGCTTCCCTCTGTTGGCCTACTACCTACCTACACATGATGAACTAAGTGGCGTTTCTCTATAAGCTCACAGTGGTAACCCACCCCCTTTCTGTATCCAATCAGTCACACATGAACATGCCCTCTGTCTCTGGCTGCAGAGAGCGAGCTACAGTTCTTCTTTCTTTGCTATGTGTCATGTTGTTCTCTCTCCATTCTGTATGCTATCTCTGCCCCAAGGGTTAGCTACTAAAACACAGCAACATGAATACGTCCCCATTTCTCTGTAGTGCATAGAAAGCCTCTGGTCTGGTCGTTAGCTAAATGAAGCCAGCGTCTTTCCCCGGCGGATAACGTTGCTTTAAACTCTATTATAAAATGAATGACTTCATGTTTCTGTCCTACTCTCTGTCCTACTTCTCCTCTCTCTCTTCTCCTCTCTCTTCTCCTCTCTCTCTTCTCCTCTCTCTCTCTACCACACAGACAAACCAGTGTCTCCTAAGTCTGGCCCCCTCAAAAACCCTGTGAAAGGCTTTGACACACCAGCTGTCAGCAAGACCTACTATAACCTGGTAAGAACCTACACCACCTACTGCACTGAGATCTGAAATACCACGAGGGTTTTAGAATTAAGGCTTTTTCCTGCCGTGTGTTCGTGTGCAGTAATGTAGGTTGTTTCTTCCGTCTGACTGGCTGCTGGGCCAGCTGTGCCTCAAGGCCCTGTGACTGGCTGCTCTGTTTCTATCTAGTGGTAGCACACTGTCACTATGGTGTGTGTGTGTGTGTGTGTGTGTGTGTGTGTGTCTGGGTCAGTGATAGTTCACAGGGACTGTGTCCTGCTGCCGTGACGGTGATATGAGCACATTGCAAAGCATCCTGGAGGCCCTCTGTTTATTTTGGTGCTGAGAGAAGAGAAGCAGAGGGAGGGAGAGATCAACTATTCAAGACACAGAAACTGTCAGGAGAGGAGAGTATAGCTGAGGAGTGGAGAGTATAGCTGAGGAGTGGAGAGTATAGCTGAGGAGTGGAGAGTATAGCTGAGGAGTGGCGAGTATAGCTGAGGAGTGGCGAGTATAGCTGAGGAGTGGCGAGTATAGCTGAGGAGTGGCGAGTATAGCTGAGGAGTGGCGAGTATAGCTGAGGAGTGGAGAGTATAGCTGAGGAGTGGCGAGTATAGCTGAGGAGTGGCGAGTATAGCTGAGGAGTGGCGAGTATAGCTGAGGAGTGGCGAGTATAGCTGAGGAGTGGCGAGTATAGCTGAGGAGAGTATAGCTGAGGAGAGGAGAGTATAGAGGAGAGGAGAGTATAGCTGAGGAGAGTATCTGTATTGTCCCAATGGACAAGAATACATTAAGATCCACATGGAGCAATCTGACACACATCAATACATTATGATATGGGGAAAGAAGTGAATAGTCCAGTACCAGTCTTTATGAAGACTTGAAGGTAACCTCATCACAGTGTTAAGTTGTCCTGTGTTACAAGATCCAAATGAGTTTGAGAGTTGAAATATGAGCCCTACAACATCGGTAGTTAAAAGCTACCTGGCTGTCCGCCATTAGTGGACGTTAGATGGGTTAAAGCCAACTTAAACCCTCCACCTTCATCCATCCATCCATCCATCCTTCCTAAAGCCTGCTCTGAACCTAGCCAGTAATGACATGCACTGAAGAGGTCAGTATTTGATGAGAAAAGGATAGCAGTTTATTTCTGTCCTCTGGTTTCTCCGTATAATGGGCGCCTCATATGAAACTTAAAGACAAAAGAAAATAAAGTACTTCAAAAAATGACGTGAAGAGGACAGGCTTCAGGAAGCAGAATGGACGGTCTCCCTGGCCCCATTCTGTCAACGAGGGGGAGGTTAGGAGGAGAGAGGGTGGGTCTCTTCAGTGGGGGTGTCTGAGTTCAGTGTCTGTCTGTCCGCCTGCCTGCCTGTCTGTCCATCCGTCAACATCCTCTCCTAACCCCCCTGTTCCGTCTCTCTCTCTCCATCCAGGTGCTCCAGAACATTCTAGAGACCGAGACCGAGTATTCCAAGGAGCTCCAAAACCTACTGACCTCATACCTGCACTCACTGCAACCCACAGACATGTGAGTGTGTTTGTGTTCACATGGCTGTGTGTGTATTTGTCAGGGGTGTTGTGTGTCTGATTTGAGCAGACTATGAACCTTACTGTACCCCCCCCCCCTGTCTTTTAGTAAACCATATCGCTCCAGCTTTCCCCACACTGTCTCCCTCTGTCTCCAGGTTGAGCAGTGCAGACGTCAGTCACATCCTGGGGAATCTGGAGGACATCTCTACCTTCCAGCTGATGTTGGTTCAGTCCTACGAGGAATGTACCAAGTGAGTCCCCGAACCCACCCACCCACAAACACACACACACACACACCATATGATCAGTCCAGCATTGACCAAATGTATCTTATCAATACATGGATCTACCAAATGAGTGCCGGTAATCTTCATGCAAGCTTAAAGTATGAATCAACTCTGAAATAGACCACGTCCTGTCTGCCAATAGGATCTAAAGCCACACCTTAAAACCTGTTGTGTGGGAGGGAGCACTATTCCTGTCATATATATATATATATTAGTACATCAACATGCTGTTTATACAGGTCACACTGACACCTACTGGTAGACTCTGGTAGTGCTGTGGTGGTGAGCGTGTGTGTGTGTGTGTGTGTGTGTGTGTGTGTGTGTGTGTGTGTGTGTGTGTGTAGGCTTCCAGAGAGCCAGCAGAGAGTAGGGGGCTTCTTCCTCAACCTGCTGCCCCAGATGAAGGCTCTCTACATGGCCTACTGCTCCAACCACCCCTCGGCTGTCAACGTCCTCACAGAACACAGGTAAGTGTGTGTGCACGTCAGGTAAATGTGTGTGTAACCAAATCCATCGTGTGATTTAAAAAAAATTAAAAATTTGCATTGTAATTTAAAATAAAAAAATATGACACCTTGTTGACTGTCAAAATGATAGCGGACTATTTTCAGTTACAAAATCTGAAGTATTCTGTGTGTTTCAGTGAGGAACTGGGGGAGATTAGTATGTTCCTGTGTGTTTCAGTGAGGAACTGGGGGAGATTAGTATGTTGCTGTGTGTTTCAGTGAGGAACTGGGGGAGATTAGTATGTTGCTGTGTGTTTCAGTGAGGAGCTGGGGGTGATTAGTATGTTGCTGTGTGTTTCAGTGAGGAGCTGGGGGTGATTAGTATGTTGCTGTGTGTTTCAGTGAGGAACTGGGGGAGATTAGTATGTCGCTGTGTGTTTCAGTGAGGAACTGGGGGAGATTAGTATGTTACTGTGTGTTTCAGTGAGGAACTGGGGGTGATTAAGTATGTTACTGTGTGTTTCAGTGAGGAACTGGGGGTGATTAGTATGTTACTGTGTGTTTCAGTGAGGAACTGGGGGAGATTAGTATGTTACTGTTAGAGGTCGACCGATTTATGATTTTTCAACGCCGATACCGATTTATTGGAGGACCCAAAAAAAACGCTACCTATTAATCGGCCGATTTTTTTATATATTTTTTTTACATTATTTATTTATAATAATGCTAATTACAACAATACTGAATGAACACTTATTTTAACTTAATATAATACATCAATAAAATCAATTTAGCCTCAAATAAATAATGAAACATGTTCAATTTGGTTTAAATAATGCAAAACAAAGTGTTGGAGAAGAAAGTAAAAGTGCATTATGTGCCATGTAAAAAAGCTAATGTTTAAGTTCCTTGCTCAGAACATGAGAACATATGAAAGCTGGTGGTTCCTTTTAACATGAGTCTTCAATATTCCCAGGTAAGTTTTAGGTTGTCGTTATTATAGGAATTATAGGACTATTACTCTCTATACAATTTGTATTTCATATACCTTTGACTATTGGATGTTCTTATAGGCACTTTAGTGTTGCCAGTGTAACAGTATAGCTTCCATCCCTCTCCTCGCTCGTACCTCGGCTCGAACCAGGAACACATCGACAACAGCCACCCTCGAAGCAGCGTTACCCATGCAGAGCAAGGGGAACAACCACTCCCAAGTCTCAGAGCGAGTGACGTTTGAAATGCTATTAGCCCGCACCCCGCTAACTAGCTAGCCATTTCACATCGGTTACACCAGCCTAATCTGGGGAGTTGATAGGCTTGAAGGGGTGGGTATAATTTGTGGAACGTTCCAACAGGAATCTGTTCCAAAAAACGTAAAGTAAAAGGTTGCCAACCAACAACGCATACAAAGTAGCAACGCATACAAACCTAGCTAACTAGCTGCCGAATAGGCATCAACTCACCACGTAGCTTATTCTTAATGTTTCTCTATAGGCAACCAGAGTGAGGACAGACATTTTTCGGAATAAACGTGATGAGTGAAAAACGCAATGAAATAGACCACTCCCTACCCGGTATCTTATTCTGCCACTATACAACTTTGTATGCGTTGTTTTTTGGCATCCTTGTTATTTACGAAGTTTTTGGAATAGATTCCTGTTGGAACGTTCCACAAATTATACCCACCCGGTTTGAAGTCATAAACAGCGCAATGCTTGAAGCACAGTGAAGAGCTGCTGGCAAAATGCACGAAAGTGCTGTCTGAATGAATGCTTACGAGTTATGTCAATGTTATGTCATAATTACGTACAATTCTGGCAAATTAGTTCGCAACGAGCCAGGCGGCCCAAACTGTTGCATATACCCTGACTCTGCATGCAATGAACGCTACAGATGTGACACAATTTCATGTTAGCAGGCAATATTAACTAAATATGCAGGTTTAAAAATATATACTTGTTTATTGATTTTAAAGAAAGGCATTGATGTTTATGGTTAGGTACATTGGTGCAACGACAGTGCTTTTTTCGCAAATGCGCTTGTTAAATCAACACCCGTTTGGCGAAATAGGCTATGATTCAATGATAAATTAACAGGCACCGCATCGATTATATGCAATGCAGGACACGTTAGATAAACTAGTAATATCATCAACCATGTGTAGTTAACTAGTGATTATGTTAAGATTGATAGTTTTTTTATAAGATAAGTTTAATGCTAGCTAGCAGCTTACCTTGGCTTCTTGCTGCCCTCGCGTAATAGGTAGTCAGCCTGCCATGCAGGCTCCTTGTGCGTTGGATTGGATTAGTAACCGGAAGGTTGCAAAAACGAATCCCCCCTGAACAAGGCAGTTAACACCGTTCCTAGGCCGTCATTGAAAATAAGAATGTGTTCTTACTCTGACTTGCCTAATTAAATAAAGGTAAAAAATAATAATCGGCAAATCAGTGGCCAAAAATACCGATTACCGATTGTATGAAAACTTGAAATCGGCCCTAATTAATCGGCCATTCCGATTAATCGGTCGACCTCTAGTTACTGTGTGTTTCAGTGAGGAACTGGGGGAGATTAGTATGTTGCTGTGTGTTTCAGTGAGGAGCTGGGGGAGATTAGTATGTCGCTGTGTGTTTCAGTGAGGAGCTGGGGGAGATTAGTATGTCGCTGTGTGTTTCAGTGAGGAGCTGGGGGAGATTAGTATGTTGCTGTGTGTTTCAGTGAGGAACTGGGGGAGTTTAGTATGTTACTGTGTGTTTCACTGAGGAGCTGGGGGAGTTTAGTATGTTACTGTGTGTTTCAGTGAGGAGCTGGGGGAGATTAGTATGTTACTGTGTGTTTCAGTGAGGAACTGGGGGAGATTAGTATGTTGCTGTGTGTTTCAGTGAGGAGCTGGGGGAGATTAGTATGTCGCTGTGTGTTTCAGTGAGGAGCTGGGGGAGATTAGTATGTTACTGTGTGTTTCAGTGAGGAACTGGGGGAGTTTAGTATGTTTCAGTGAGGAACTGGGGGAGATTAGTATGTTGCTGTGTGTTTCAGTGAGGAGCTGGGGGAGATTAGTATGTCGCTGTGTGTTTCAGTGAGGAGCTGGGGGAGTTTATGGAGGGGAAGGGAGCCAGTAGTCCAGGTATCCTGACCCTCACCACTGGCCTCAGTAAACCCTTCATGAGAATGGACAAATACCCTACACTGCTGAAGGAACTGGAGAGACACATGGAGGTGAGAGGGAGACAGTCTGTTTATTTTGTATTTATTTTTTTAGGTGGTAGAGCAGCTTTAGTGTTACAGACAGATTGTAGCTTCCGTCAATGGAATTGTCTGCAGCATTTCCAATCTCCCATATATATTTTTTGTAAATGTACAGTACCAGTCAAATTTGGACACACTCATTCAAGGGTTTTTCTTTTTTTTTTAACCATTTTCTACAATGTAGAATAAACTATTAAATATCCCATATGGAATCATGTAGTAACCAAAAAAGTGTTAAACAAATGTAAATGTATTTTATATTTGAGGTTCTTCAAAGGAGCCACCCTTTGCCTTAATGACAGCTTTGCACACTGTTGGCGTTCTTTCAACCAGCTTCGAGAGAGTCACCTGGAATGCTTTTCCCACGACTTGAAAAAGTTCCCACATATGCTGAGCATTTGTTGGCTGCTTTTCCTTTACTCAGCGGTCGTACTCATCCCAAACAATCTCAATTGTGTTGAGGTCAGGAGTTATGGAGGCCAGGTAATCTGATGCAGCACTCCATCACTCTCCGTCTTGGTCAAATAGCCCTTACACGGCCTGGAGGTGTGTTGGGTCATTGTTGAAACACACATGAGAGTCCCACTAAGCACGGACCAGATGGGATGGCGTATCGCTGCAGAATCCTGTGGTAGCCATGCTGGTTAAGTGTGCCTTGAATTCTAAATAAATCACAGACAGTGTCACCAGCAAAGCACCATCACACCACCTCCATGCTTCACGGTGGGAACCACACGTGCGTAGATCATCAGTTCACCTACTCTGCATCTCACAAAGACACGGCGGTTGCAACCAGAATTTGGACTCATCAGACCAAAGCACAGATTTCCACCAAACTAATGTCCATTGCTCGTGTTTCTTGTCTCAAGCAAGTCTCCTTTTTATTGGTGTCCTGTAGTAGTGGTTTCTTTGCAGCAATTCGACCATGGCCTGATTAACGCAGTCTCTGAACAGTTGATGTTGAGATGTGTCTGTTACTTGAACTCTGAAGCATTTATTTGGTCTGCAATTTTGGAGGCTGGTAACTCTAATTAACATCCTCTGCAGCAGAGGTAAGTCAGGGTCTTCCTTTCCTGTGGCGGTCCTCATGAGAGCCAGTTCCATCATAGCGCTTGATGGTTTTTGCGACTGCACTTGAAGAAACTTTCAAAGTTCTTGAAATGTTCCGTATTGACTGACCTTCATGTCTGCAAGTAATGATGGACTGTCATTTCTCTTTGCTTATTTGAGCTGTTCTTGCCATAATATGGACTTGCCATAATATGGACTCAAACGCATTAAGGAGGAAATAAATTACACAAATTAACTTTTAAGAAGACACACCTGTTAATTGAAATGCATTCCAGGTGACTACCTCATGAAGGTGGTTGAAAGAATACCAAGAGTGTGCAAAGCTGTCATCAAGGGAAAGGGTGTCTACTTTGAAGAATCTCAAATATGCCCCTTAACACTTTTTTTGCTAAATACAGGATTCCATATGTGTTATTTCATACTTTTGAGGTCTTCATTATTATTCTACATTGTAGAAAATAGTAAAAATAAAGAAACCCTGGAATAAGTTGGTGTGTCCAAACGTTTGACTGGTACTGCCACCCCTCCCCTAATTGGGGTAAACTAATGAACAACACCACTTAGGCTTCTACTTCCAACTTATACATACATTTCAGGAACAGTATGTTTTAGGTTAGTTATCTGTGTGTGTCTCTATGTAGTATGGATAAAGGTCATTTGCCTGTGAATGGTTGCTTTTTGTTGTGTGATCTTCTGATGAATCAAACGTCCCCCTCTTCTTCATATCAGGAGCATCATCCTGATCGACCAGACATCCAGAAGTGTTTGACCTCCTTCAAAAGCCTCTCTGTGAGTCGGACATATACCGTCCCTGTCTCCGTTTAATGACTTGTGCAGTGTTGAAGGGTTACATTTACATGCCTCTTGTTGATGATGTACACTACCGTTCAAAAGTTTGGGGTCACTTAGAAATGGCCTTGTTTTGAAGGAAATAACGTCAAATTGATCAGAAATACAGTGTAGACATTGTTAATGTTGTAAATGACTATTGTACCTGGAAACAGTAGATTTTTTTTACATTTATTTTTATCAATACATACATTTTAATGGAATATCTACATAGGCGTACAGAGGCCCATTATCAGCAACCATCACTCCTGTGTTCCAATGACATGTTGTGTTAGCTAATCCTCGTTTATTATTTTAAAAGGCTAATTGATCATTAGAAAACCCTTTTGCAATTATGTTAGCACAGCTGAGAACTGTTGTTCTGATTATTATATTATTTTTTTTTAAAGCAATAAAACTGTCCTTTAGACTATTTGAGTATCTGGAGCATCAGCATTTGTGGGTTCAATTACAGGCTCAAAATGGCTTGAAACAAAGAACTTTCTTCTGAAACTCGTCAGTCTATTCTTGTTCTGTGAAATGAAGGCTATTCCATGCGAGAAATTGCCAAGAAACTGAAGATCTCGTGCAACGCTGTGTACTCCCTTCACAGAACAGCGCAAACTGGCTCTAGCCAGAATAGAAAGAGTGGGAGGCCCCGGTGCACAACTGAGCAAGAGGACAAGTACATTAGAGTATCTAGTTTGAGAAACCGATGCCTCACAAGTCCTCAACTGGCAGCTTCATTAAATAGTACCTGCAAAACACCAGTCTCAACGTCAACAGTGAAGAGGCGACTCAGGGATGCTGGCCTTCTAGGCAGAGTTCCTCAGTCCAGTGTCTGTTCTTTTGCCCATCTTTTGCTTTTATTAGCCAGTCTGAAATATGGCTTTTTCTTTGCAACTCTGCCTAGAAGGCCAGCATCCCGGAGTCACCTCTTCACTGTTGACATTGAGAATGGTGTTTTGCGGGTACTATTTAATGAAGCTGCCAGGATAGACTGACAAGTTTCAGAAGAAAGTTATTTGTTTTTGGCCATTTTGAGCCTGTAATCGAACCCACAAATGCTGATGCTCCAGATACTCAACTAGTCTAAAGAAGACCAGTTTTATTGCTTCTTTAATCAGGACAACAGTTTTCAGCTGTGCTAACATAATTGCAAAAGGGTTTTCTAATGATCAATTAGCCTTTTTAAAAGTATAAACTTGGATTAGCTAACACAACGTGCCATTGGAACACTGGAGTGATGGTTGCTGATAATGGGCCTCTGTATTAATTTTGTTATTTTAATGGACAAAAAATGTGCTTTTCTTTCAAAAACAAGGGCATTTCTAAGTGACCCCAAACTTTTGAGCACTAGTGTATATGGAATCCAGTGTTATTCAGGGTGAAATTGACATGTTAAATAGTCTCTGTCTTGTTGATGTGTGCAGGCAGTGCAGTGTTGCTAATCCTGAGCTGAGGGAAAAGCTTT
Organism: Salmo trutta; assembly: GCF_901001165.1. NCBI lineage: Eukaryota > Metazoa > Chordata > Actinopteri > Salmoniformes > Salmonidae > Salmo > Salmo trutta. Next base: position 7,472,002 of record NC_042995.1, on the reverse strand, counting down.
AGCCTGGCTCTGAGCTCCACGGTTTGGCTCTGCTGTTCTGCGGCTTGGTGCCCTGGCTTGGGCTTCTATGCAGCCTGGATCTTCCGTGTGTGTGTGTGTGTGTGCGCATGCATACATTTGTCTGTTTCTCTCTCTGTGTCTCGCTGTCTCTCACATTGACTGGGATTCAATTCTTCAAAACAGCTTCCTTTTTATTTGTGTGTGTTTGTGTCTCCATGGCTTCAGGCTCAGTGTCAGGAGGTGAGGAAACGTAAGGAGCTGGAGCTGCAGATTCTAACTGAGACGATCAGGCGCTGGGAGGGAGATGACATCAGAACCCTGGGCCCTGTCCTGTACATGTCACACACACACTGCCACACACACGGATCAGAGGTAAGACGCGCATCTAAAATCTACACCCAGGAACGTCTTAACAGTGTGTTTGTCTTCTTTAGGAGAAGAGTGAACGCTACCTTCTGCTGTTCCCAAATGTTCTCCTTCTGCTGTCTGCCAGCTCCAGAATGAGTGGATTCATCTACCAGGTCAGGATCTCTCGCTCTGTCCTGTATTTAGGTCCCTATAGAATCCGCTTTGTGGCGAACATGACGGAATCCTGGAATTTAGACCTTAAAACGTAATTCAGCAATATTCAAAAATGTATTGAACTTAGTAGGAAATCAACTAAATGTTTTGAACTTATTAGAAAAGTCATTAATTCGCCCAAGATTATCATGACTTGAATAAAATGCATCAGTGATTAATATTTTCCTTCAACTGTCTGAAGAGGCAACAGCACAGGAATGACTGTCTGTGTGTGCGCGTTTGTCTACCACTAATTGTAGTCGTTAGCGATTATGCTAATGTGTTGCCAACTGTCTTGTGGTAGATTGTAGGCTTTCCCAAAAACCTTCTCAGTTAAATGTTAAACCTGCAATATGGGACTTTTTAAGTGACCCAACCAAATTCACATAGAAATGATGAGTTATAGATCTGTCCATCTCATTGAAAGCGTGTCTGAGGCGGTATATCTGTTCTATGTGCGCTATTTCTATTCTTCCCGTTCTTAAGTTTAGTTTTTTTCTTTTACTTTCAGTTTTGTACACCAGCTTCAAACAGCTGAAAATACAATATTTTTGGTTATGTAAAATATAGTTCACAGCGGTTTAGATGGTACAATGATTCTCTACACATTGCTTGTTTTGTCACAAACTGAAATTAGGCGAACTATTGGAATTTTTGCAACCAGAAAAAATTGTGGAGGGATTTTTGCCTATTGTACCATTTTAACTACAAAGTAGCATATGCCTACCTGGCAGAATGATATCTTGACTATTTGCATCAATCCAGTGGCCATTTGTTTTGCAAACTTTGCAACCACATGAGTGCTACAGAAACATCCTAACCAAACAACTGTCTCTGATTGGTGAGCAGTTAAAGGGTAATTACACCCAAAAATCTACATTTCTTAGATTTTTTTCCCAGACGTCAAGTGTGGTTTAAGCATTGTTATGGACTTAGAACATCAAATGTTTGTTTTTTTTCCCAACAAAAAAAAAGTTTAATTTTGAGTGGGAAAAACAGGGAAGAAACGGAATCAGGCAACAATCTAACGGATTTTATAGTGCCCTTAAGTATGTAACACTAAAGGTTTCTGTAACTCTTTGCCGTTGATTTGCTTTAAAGGGTAAGCTGCCATTGACAGGAATGCTTATCTCAAGGATAGAAGATTGTGAGATGGTCAAAAACGCGTTTGAAATATCAGGTACGTTTACAGTCTGTTTACTAGCGGAGTGTAGTAGTGTAATGTCTGTGTAGTTACGTGTGTGTGTGGACATGTTTAACTATACTTGTGGGGACCCGAAGGAAAAATGCTATTTCTAGGGGGTTAAGGTTAGGTTTAAGGTTGATGTTAGGCAAAATACGATTTTGAATGGGAATAAATTGTGTCCCCACAAGGTTAGTTAAACAAGACTTTGTGTGTGTATTACAGGCAGTACGTGTGAGCGCATGCAGGTGGTGTGTAACAACCAGCAGGATCTGCAGGAGTGGGTGGAGCATCTGTCAAGACACACTCAGATCAGAAACGCCCCCTCCGGGATCATGACCACACCCACCGCCAAGCCCCAGTCTGTCCCCTGCCACACGGTAACACCCCCAACCTCTCCAGTCTGTCAGTTAAAGGGACAGGTATCGACGTTTGTCTGACATTTTTCTTGTGTAGATCCAGGTACATGGATTAGGATATTTGTAGGTTTAAATCCCAAATGAATGGGAAAGATAATGCTGCGTTCATGACAACTTGTACATTCGTAAATATGACCATACCACTGGGAAAGATCCTTTTGAATGCCCCTGCAAATGGTAATTACTAGTGGGAAACTCGTCTATCATCACGGACTTCTCCCGCATGTTGAACTTTGATGTCACATACTGAGGAAATTACCTTTAACAGCATTTTCGGCAGTTAAATGCAACAATAAAACATTATTTATAAAAAGCAATCTAATTAATATAGTTTTTGAACACTATCATTTGTTTACAAGCTAGCTAGCTGTTCTTTTAATTTATGGTTGAAGAAGATTGTTTGCCCGTTAGCCAAGCAGCGATTCTCAACGAGTTCAAAGCACTCGAATGCATCCAACTCGTTATTACTAGAGGTCGACTGATTATGATTTTTCAACGCCGAAACCGATTGTTGGAGGACCAAAAACAGCCGATAGCGATTAATCGGCAGATTTTTTAAATCTTTTTTGTTCTTCAAATATATATTTGTAAAATGACAATTACAACAATACTGAATGAACAATGAACCCTTTTTTATTTTAACTTAATATAGTACATAAATAAAATCTATTTAGTCTCAAATAATTAATGAAATGTTCAATTTGGTTTAAATAATGCAAAAACAGTGTTGGGGAAGAAAGTAAAAGTGCAATATATGCCTAAAAAAGCTACCGTTTATTTCCTTGCTCAGAACATGAGAACATATGAAAGCTGGTGGTTCAATATTCCCAATTAAGAAGTTTTAGGTTGTAGTTATAGGAATTATGACGCGTCAACTATTTCTCTAAGATTTGTATTTCATATACCTTTGACTATTGGATGTTCTTATAGGCACTTTAGTATTGCCAGCCTAATCTCGGGAGTTGATAGACTTGAAGTCATAAACGGCGCTGTGCATCAACAATTGCTAAGAGCTGCTCGCAAACGCAGTTTGAATGAATGCTTACGAGCCTGCTGCTGCCTACCACTGCTCAATCAGACTGCTCTTTTAAAATTGGCCCTAATTAATCGGCCATGCCGATTAATCGGTTACCACCTTCCCACTGGGTTATGAACGCAGCAAGCATCATTTCATTCCAAGAAATGCTGCTGTGTATATATGATATAATTTTTTTGTACCAGTCTTAAACTTCTTCCCTCTGTTCTCTCTCCCCCTTCTCCTCCAGCTCCCGTCCCATCCCCTGACCCCCTCCAGACACTCAGAGAGTAGGGGTGTATCTGGGGGCCCTGCCTACCACACCCTACCCCATCCCTCCTCCCACGGGGTCCCTCAAACCCCCCCCATGTGGGGTCCCCTGGAGCCCCCCAGCACCCCCAAACCCTGGAGCCTCAGCTGCCTCCGCCCCGCGCCCCCACTCAAGCCCTCGGCAGCACTTTGCTATAAAGAGGTATGGTCCTGGGCCTTTGGTTTAGGAGGGAATAGGTTCCAAACAGTAATAGCCAGCACAGTTTCTAGAGATGATGCCTTTATCAATAAAATAGCCCACCTCTAGGGTTCTACGTGAGCCTCTCTCTTCCTCTTTTTATCTCCCTCTCTCTAGGATCTGAGTAAAAGTCCTAAGAGTATGAAGAAGCTGCTGCCTAAGCGTAAGCCTGAGAGGAAACCTTCAGATGAGGACTTTGCTACCAGGAAGAGCACTGCAGCTCTGGAGGAGGATGCCCAGATCCTGAAAGTGATCGAGGCCTACTGCACCAGCGCCAAAACACGACAGACACTCAACTCAAGTAAGACTACGTCGCAAACACACAACCTGTCAGAGACTCAATACTTCAACCAATACCAACTAGTCTTTGGTGTCATTTGACTTCTCCTCTGAAGCCTGTCTTTTATTTCTGTACTAACATGAACCATGTCCAGACTAGTTCTAAGACTTCACAGGTTCTGGATAAATGCTCTTTAGAGTATAGCTGTTTAGATTAAACTGTCACAGTGTCTAGTCTATTGCTACTCATAGTTCAGTGTTGTCTCCTCTCTCTTTAACTATGTTCTCTCCTGTTTCTTTTCTCTCCCCTCATCCCCTTTGCATTCTGTTATTCTCCGCTCTGTTCCTCCTCCTTTTGTTTTGTCTATTTTATGTCCTCTCACTTTAAAAAATAAAATATATATATATTTATTTTTTTGTCCTCATCCATAACCCCACCATCCCTCCATGTTTTAAATATACCTGTATATTATTTATCCTGTTATTATGGATCCCTCTCTCCACAACCCACCTCAACAATTATTTGCCCCCCCCACGCCGCTTTATTATGGTTTGATCCACTCCCCCCTCCTCGTTCCGTATGGTTTGATCCACTCCCCCCTCCTCGTTCCGTATGGTTTGATCCACTCCCCCCTCCTCGTTCCGTATGGTTTGATCCACTCCCCCCTCCTCGTTCCGTATGGTTTGATCCACTCCCCCCTCCTCGTTCCGTATGGTTTGATCCACTCCCTCGTTCCGTATGGTTTGATCCATTCCCCCCTCCTCGTTCCGTATGGTTTGATCCACTCCCCCAGCATGGCAGGGTACTGATTTGATGCATAACCACGTGCTGGCTGAGCCTGTTGACCGGTCCAGTGTGGACACTATAGGTTGCCGTAGCAGCCTGTCCAGAGGGACCGAGCCCTGGTCTGACCTATCAGAGGACTCGGATTATGACAGTATTTGGACCGCCAGTAGTTACAGGACCTCCTCCGTTTCTCGTAAGAGCTACAGTCGCTCCTCCCATATATCCCGCTCCCCCACACCTTTTTTTAATCAACTATTTTATTTTGAAAGAGATGATTTTCTTTCATCGTAGTTTTGGCATCCCATTGCTGGCTACTCCACATTCAGTATGCAAACGTTGCAGATAGAAATGCAGTGAATAGAGCGGACATGATTCCTTATTCTACATGTTTGTTCAACATAATACATTTCTATCTGAATGTTGGCCAACGTTGTGTCCTGCTGAATGCGGCCCTGGCTTTCTTTCAGCCACTATTTGTAGTTTCTCCCCCTCCCTTAGTCATGGTTAGTTGTGTGTGGTTTACAGTAGCTGTGTCTGCTGTTTCTGAAATGTCTGTCAAGCCAACCTCTCAGAAACTGAAGATAGGAGGAACCTAACATGAACTCTGTGTGTGCCTTGCAAAAGTGTTCACCCCTTAGCGTTTTTCCTATTTTGTTTCATTACAACCTGTAATTTAAATGGATTTTTATTTGGATTTCATGTAATGGACATACACAAAATAGTCCAAATTAGTGAAGTGAAATGAAAAAATAGCTTGTTAAAAAAAATTCTAAAAAAGACAACGGAAAACTGGTGCGTGCATATGTATTCACCCCCTTTTGCTATGAAGCCCCTAAATAAGATCTGGTGCCACCAATTACCTTCAAGTCACATAATTAGTTCAATAAAGTCTACCTGTGTGCAATCTAAGGGTCACATGATCTGTCACATGATCTCAGTGTATATATACACCTGTTCTGAAAGGCCCCAGAGTCTGCAACACCACTAAGCAAGTGGAACTATGAAGACCAAGGAGCTCTCCAAACAGGTCAGGGACAAAGTTGTGGAGAAGTACAGATCAGGGATGGGTTTTGAACATCCCATGGAGCACCATTTAAATCCATTATTAAATAATGGAAAGAATATGGCACCACAACAAACCTGCCAAGAGAGGGCCACCCACCAAAACTCACCGACCAGGCAAGGAGGGCATTAATCAGAGGGGCAACTTTTATCTTTGGTCTCCAAAGATAACCCTGAAGGAGCTGCACAACTCCAATCTCCGCTGTGGAGCATCTGTCCATTGGACCACTTTAAGCCATACACTCCACAGAGTTGGGCTTTACGAAAAAGTGGCCAGAAAAAAGTCATTGCTTAAAGAAAAATATAATATGTTTGCCAAAAGGCATGTGGGAGACTCCCCAAACATATGGAAGAAGGTACTCTGGTCAGATGACACTAAAATTGAGTTTTTTGGCTATCAAGGAAAACGCAATCTCTGGCGCAAACCCAACACCTCATCACCTTGACAACACCATCCCCACAGTGAAGCATGGTGGCGGCAGCATCATGCTGTGGGGATGTTTTTCATCGGCAGGGACTGGGAAACAAAAGTCTATTTTAATTCCATGTTGTAAGGCAACAAAATACTTTTGCAAGCCACTGTATGTATTCATGCATGTATGCACTACTGGTTAGAACCAGTTTGCACTGTTCTGTGAAGGGAGTAGTACACAGCGTTGTACGAGATCTTCAGTTTCTTGGCAATTTCTCGCATGGAATAGCCTTCATTTCTCAGAACAAGAATAGACTGACGAGTTTCAGAAGAAAGTTCTTTGTTTCTGGCAATTTTGAGCCTGTAATCGAACTCACAAGTGCTGATGCTCCAGATACTCAACTAGTCTAAAGAAGGCCAGTTTTATTGCTTCTTTAATCAGAACAGTTTTCGGCTGTGCTAACATAATTGCAAAAGGGCTTTCTAATGATCAATTTGCCTTTTTAAAATGATAAACTTGGATTAGCTAACACAACGTGCCATTGGAACACAGGAGTGATGGTTGCTGATCACGGGCCTCTGTACAACTATGTAGATATTCCATACAATCCGCTGTTTCCTGCTACAGTAGTCATTTACAACATTAACAATGTCTACACTGTATTTCTGATACATTTTATGTTATTTTAATGGACAAAAAGTAGCTTTTCATTCAAAAACAAGGACATTTCAAAGTGTCCCCAAACTTTTGAACAGTAGTACACACACACCCTTCTCCCCTCAAAAGACCTCGGTGGACAAAGGGAATAACTGCTCCTCAGCCTCCCTTCTGTTCTCAACTATTAACGGCTTCAAAGGACCTGGTGTCACGTTACAATCATTAAAATGATGAGTTAATATGCTGCTGTCATAGCTAAGCTTCTCCCTTGGAGAACAGAGAGATTGAATCTCAATGGGATCTCCTGTATGAATAAAGGATAAATGGTAGATGAGAGGGAGACTTGTTTGCCAGGTCAAGTTTTCCTCCTCTACCACACCTGTCCTGATCCTTCCACAGGCCCCCTTTGACAGGCCGCTTATCTGAATCTGGTTTGGGCTGTGTCCTAATACTCTAAAATGGCCTCCTTGTCGTCTTTCCTTCATTGCCGCTGATAAATGAAAGGGCTACTATAAAGGACTGTGATCAGAGGGGACAGGACACAAGGAGAAGAGGCTAGTTTAAACTATTGAGCTACAGCCTTAGTGTGTCAAACCTCTACGGAAAGGTCACCCACCCTGTCAGCCAATCAGTCAATGAGTCATCCCGTCCATCGACCAATGTGCTCTGCTGACGGTCTTGTTTTACCAATCAGGATCCAGGGAGAAGTCAGGTCTGCACATGCTCTTCCCCGAGGAGGAGAAGATCATTGTGGAGGAGACCAAGAGCAACGGCCAGACTGTCATCGAGGAGAAGTAAGCACTTCATTCCTCCCTGAACTCTCAGTGCGTTAGATTGGGAGAACTCTTCACTTCACACGTTCAGAAGTTGATATGTTCCCTAATGGGGTTTATTGATAATGGTGTGCTGTGGTTGGGTTGGTTAACTAACATGTCTGTCTGCCTTAGGACTCTAGTAGACACGGTGTATGGGCTGAAGGATGAAGTACAGGAGCTGAAACAGGTGAGCGTTCAGCAGAGTTAGCACGTTTTAGCATTCTCTAAACCATCACATCAAATAGCATGTCAGTCATACAGCGTCGGAATCATAAGGAATAAGAGGATCTTTAAGACAAGGATACACAAAGCATACACATCCCAGAACCAGAGTTCTGTTCATTCCAGGCATGTGCGTTTTAGAGCCTTTTCTAAAATCCAGCGGCCATCTTTGTCCCCCCCCCCCCAAACAGGACAACAAGAAGATGAGGAGGACCCTGGATGAAGAGCAGAAAGCCAGGAAGGAGCTGGAGAAGATCCTGAGGAGAGTCCTGAAGAACATGAACGACCCCACCTGGGATGAGACCAACCTGTGAGTACTCAGGTGACATCGCATCACAACATGGTTGAGTTCAGGCTCCACCGTGACTGGACCAAAATTGTTAACCACAAAGCCATCTGACGTAACACTGTGGAACACTGATCTGTCACTGTTGTAAGAGACTGGGTGTGGTCCAAAGTCAAAACAGCCAATGAAAATGCAACATAGCGTCCCTGAATCACTCTGGAGACTATTGGCTGCGGCATGGACCTCAAACCTCTGTTGATCTGGGATCGGAAAGAGGCTGGACCAATCACACTAGTGAAGATACGTCTGACGTCACTGACTCTGTCTCCTTCTGGTTGCTTCTCAAAGGGTGATTCCTCTCTACCTCTCCCCTTCTGCACTGATCTGATAGCAGGTGATAACAACATGGGAATTTTCTGTCACATGTACAGTACTTTAACATCTGTGATGAGGAAAGGAAGTAAGTTCACTTCAGACTATTGAGATCCATCCTCTGCATAAATACTAGAGACAGTGGCTGCATCTCAATAATCTTTGCTCTTCTCGTCTTTGCTGATCTGCACTGTGCAGTAGGTCCCTAGTGCCTACAAAGGATTTCCTTTCACCTGTCCAGTTTTATGCAGATGAAAGACAATGAAAAGTAGCCACGGTAGACTATTGAGATGCAACCCAGACGATTTTCACAGATGATGATGATGATTTTGTCACTGCCTGCGATACCCTGCTGCCAAGCTCCTCAACACCCCTCTGGAGCATCTCCCTGCCCAGTCCTCTGAGCCTTGAGGAACCTATGGCCAACACACAGAACAGCATAACCTCTAGCTCATTCTGCATGTTTCCATGGAAACCTTAGCAATCCAATACTGGAACGTTTTCAGGTTATTTTTTCCGGATAATGGACTTTCTATTTTAATTCTTTCTGGAAACACTATTTCTACTTTTGCTTTTCTACTTCTTTGTCACCTATGATTTGTACAGAAACGAACCGTAGCATCTCAAATTAATATCATGAAATGTGCCTTGGGGAAATTATTCCATGATATTAGCTTACATTTCTGGCAGGCTTAAAGTTTAAAATACTTCAAATATTCCAATGCAATATTGATTCCAATGATGAACACTAATGTAAACTACTTATCTAACTATTTCAGATTCTATATTATGTCTGTAATTTATGTATTTAAATGAAATTGTCTGATGGGAAATGTATTATGCACTCCTTAAGTCTATTGTTCAGTGAATCTCCCTCCCATATCCCTCTATTTATTACCTCTTCCTCTCTCTATCACTCTTCTCAACTTGTCTCTGAATTAAACCAGTAAACTGAATCTCTTGTGTATCTGAATACTTGCGATGACTGACATGTTGTTTTACCCATCTTAGTTGAAACACTGGCTGTAAGTTGCCTCTGAATAACAGCGTCTGCTAAATTGCCTAAATGTGATGTAGCCTTTGTCCTGCAAAGTACTTTCACTTCAACTTCAAATGAATCAGACAGTTATCATTGGACATCTGTCAGTGGTAGATTCAGGTGGAAATATACTATAAACAGTCCAGGAATGGTGACAGTGACCATGTTTCCATGCACACAGTAGCTCATATCCCGCTTCAGGTCTTATTCAGGATAAGCTGTTTACATGCACACAGTAGCTCATATCCCGCTTCAGGTCTTATTCAGGATAAGCTGTTTACATGCACACAGTAGCTCATATCCCGCTTAAGGTGTTATTCAGGATAAGCTGTTTACATGCACACAGTAGCTCATATCCCGCTTCAGGTCTTATTCAGGATAAGCTGTTTACATGCACACAGTAGCTCATATCCCGCTTCAGGTCTTATTCAGGATAAGCTGTTTCCATGCACACAGTAGCTCATATCCCGCTTAAGGTCTTATTCAGGATAAGCTGTTTACATGCACACAGTAGCTCATATCCCGCTTCAGGTCTTATTCAGGATAAGCTGTTTCCATGCACACAGTAGCTCATATCCCGCTTAAGGTCTTATTCAGGATAAGCTGTTTACATGCACACAGTAGCTCATATCCCGCTTAAGGTCTTATTCAGGATAAGCTGTTTACATGCACACAGTAGCTCATATCCCGCTTAAGGTCTTATTCAGGATAAGCTGTTTACATGCACACAGTAGCTCATATCCCGCTTCAGGTCTTATTCAGGATAAGCTGTTTACATGCACCTTTTGACATCTTGCTCACGAGTATCCCTGTAACCATGAATACACACAATAGTTATAATGTAAGTTATATGGGTAAAATGGAATAGTAACTGAACTCTGGACACTGACTGTAGGTCTATACCCTCTCACATGTAGAGTAATATAATAACTTCGGAATTATACATTTCTTGCAGTGAAATAATACAACTTAGTTTTGTCTCGGGAACAGAAGTGGAGAAATATGAATTCTTTCTTTCAGCATCTCTTGAGAAAATGTGAGTGTAACATGTTATCTTTGACACTGTTATGCCAGCAGACAGTATTTCAACCATAAAATATGCACCCAAGGTCAACTGAAGTCTTGTCAGAAACGTGTTTCATTGTTTTCTCAGCTTTTCATGTTCTTAAAACCGGTCAAACTGATGACATTTCGTACGGGAACAAACTTTCTGTTATTTTGGAGTTATTGTGCATTTTTCTCCCGATCCCTAAACGAATCAGACAACTTTACCGACGTTAACTACATTACTAATGCATTCATTCTATCAGTGTAAGACATTATTATTCTGGTGAGCACTACTTTATTTGGTCTTCTGGGGCAACAAGTTAGGACAGAAGAGAAGCTGTGCCTTTGGAAATTGTTCAGACCCCTTTTTGTTACGTTACAGCCTTATTATAAAAAGTATTCAATTGTTTTTATTCCCCTCATCAATCTACACACAGTACCCCATAATGACAAACCAAAAACAGTTTTTTTTAAATAATTGTTGCTAATATATTGAAGATAAAAAATAAAAAAAACGCAGGAGTGGCTTTGGGACAAGTCTCTGAATGTCCTTGTGGCCCAGCCAGAGCCTGGACTGTAACCCAATCAAACATCTCTGGAAAGACCTGAAAATAGCTGTGCAGTGACGCTCTACATCGAAACTGACATAGCTTGAATCTGCAGAGAAGAATGGGAAAAACTCCCCAAATACAGGTGTGCCAAGCTTGTAGAGTCATACCCAAGAAGATTCAAGGCTGTAATTGCTGCCAAAGGTGCTTCGACAAAGTACTGAGTAAAGAGTCTGAATACTTAAGTAAATGTGATATTTAAGGTTGTGTCTGTGTAGATTGAAAAAATATATATTTTTTTTACAATAAGGCTGTAATGTAACGTGGAAAAAGTCAAGAGGTCTGAGTACTATCCGAATGCACTGTATATGAAAATGGCCATTATTTGGATCTGTGCCATTTCACTTTGAACTGGACTGTTTATACATCATGAGCAGTCATGAGTAGATGCATTTTTGTAAAAAAAAATGTATCAAAGCGAGAGCTGCATGTAGGCACCTGTGCACATTTTGTTAAAATTATTTGCTAGTTAGTGAGTTATTGGCCCAGTTATAGCTAATTTCTTGTCAACAATGGGGGAGTGGTTGCTTCCAACAAGAACACAACGTTTTACATTTCTTGCCATCTTCACAGCAAGTCAGGTAGAGCTTATTTTCTGTGGTAAATCAAATTTAAATCAAATGTATTTATATAGCCTTACATCAGTTGATATCTCAAAGTGCTGTACAGAAACCCAGCCTAAAATCCCAAACAGCAAGCAATGCAGGTGAAGAAGCACGGTGGCTAGGAAAAACTCCCTAGAAAGGCCAAAACCTAGGAAGAAGCCTAGAGAGGAACCAGGCTGAGGGGTGGCCAGTCCTCTAAAGGGGCATTGTTGTTTTGAGACTGTCTTGAATAAGCTAAGTAGCCAAAAGGCTACCATAATTCTCTGTAATAATGGTATGGGAATAATAATGACAAGTGAATAAACAATGTCAAGCCCTGCATGTTTTTTTTTTTCTTCAAATGTCTCATGGAATGTAGGTCTACATTGAACACCACACATTGGCTGCTTACTGTTGGTTGAATAATAGAACAGCCAATTCCATGTTAAAATGTTATGGGATTCATTTCTCTTTTTGTTTTTGATGGTAGGCCTACAGTTGTGGCCAAAAGTTTTGAGAATGACACATTAATTTTCACAAAGTCTGCTGCCTCAGTTTGTATGATGGCAATTTGCATATACTCCAGAATGTTATGAAGAGTGATCAGATTAATTGCAAAATCCCTCTTTGCCATGCAAATTAACTGAATCCCCAAAAAACATTTCAACTGCATTTCAGCCCTGCCACAAAAGGACCAGCTGACATCATGTCAGTGATTCTCTCGTTAACACAGGTGTGAGTGTTAACAAGGATAAGGCTGGAGATCACTCGGTCATGCTGATTGAGTTCGAATAACAGACTGGAAGCTTCAAAAGGAGGGTGGTGCTTGGAATCATTGTTCTTCCTCTGTCAACCATGGTTACCTGGAAGGAAACACGTGCCGTCATCATTGCGTTGCACAAAAAGGGCTTCACAGGCAAGGATATTGCTGCCTGTAAGATTGCACCTAAATCAACCATTTATCGGATCATCAAGAACTTCAAGTAGAGCGGTACAATTGTTGTGAAGAAGGCTTCAGGGCGCACAAGAAAGTCCAGCAAGCACCAGGACCGTCTCCTAAAGTTGATTCAGCTGCGGGATCAGGGCACCACCAGCTTGCTCAGTTTGCTCAGCTTGCTCAGGAATGGCAGCAGGCAGGTGTGAGTGCATCTGCACGCACAGTGAGGCGAAGACTTTTGGAGGATGACCTGGTGTCAAAGAAGGGCAGCAAAGAAGACACTTCTCTTCAGGAAAAACATCAGGGACAGACTGATATTCTGCAAAAGGTACAGGGATTGGTCTGCTGAGGACTGGGGTAAAGTCATTTTCTCTGATGAATCCCCTTTCCGATTGTTTGGCGCATCTGGGGAAAAAGCTTGTCCGGAGAAGACCATCAGTCCTGTGTCATGCCAACAGTAAAGCATCCTGAGACCATTCATGTGTGGGGTTGCTTCTCAGCCAAGGGAGTGGGCTCACTCACATTTTTGCCTAAGAACACAGCCATGAATAAAGAGTGGTACCAACACATCCTCCGAGAGCAACTTCTCCCAACCACCCAGGAACAGTTTGGTGATGAACAATGCCTTTTCCAGCATGATGGAGCACCTTGCCATAAGGCAAAAGTGATAACTAAGTCGTTCGGCGAATAAAACATCGATATTTTGGTTCCATGGCCAGGAAACTCCCCAGACCTTAATCCAATTGAGAACTTGTGGTCAATCCTCAAGAGGTGGGTGGACAAACAAAACCCCACAAATTCTGACAAACTCCAAGCATTAATTATGCAAGAATAGGCTGACATCAGTCAGGATGTGGCCCAGAAGTTAATTGACAGCATGCCAGGGCGGATTGCAGAGGTCTTGAAAAAGAAGGGTCAACACTGCAAATATTGACTCTTTACATCAACTTCATGTAATTGTCAATAAAAGCCTTTGACACATGAAATGCTTGTAATTATACTTCAGTATTCCATAGTAACATCTGACAAAAATATCTAAAGACACTGAAGCACGCCACGACTGTACATTATGATCATTCAAACGGCTGGAAACCTTTGACGGCTGTGCCCACCTTTTGTCTTGGCATAAGCCGGCGGTAAGTCCCCCCACGTTAATTCCACCATTGTGACTGTCCTCCTGCCCACAGCCTCATTGTTAAACAGTAATCCAGGTTTGGGCTGAAGGGAGAGAGTGAAGGGAGAATAAAGGTTTTGACTGTGATTGAAGCTATCGTGGAGGAGTACTGTATGTGTCGATGTAGAATGGGAGCATCATTTAACCCTTTGATGGTTTGATACTCAGTTGGGATAGTTTTGTTCCAACCATGCACTGACTGGCACACTTGACTCAAATATATCATCATCTCATGGTTGCCAGTTTAGACCAGGTTTGGTCAGGTGCATTAGAGCTGGGCTGGAATAAAAACCTGCACACACTACGTCCATCCAAGACTGGAGTTGCCTATCCCTGTAAGTGAAATCTATTCAATCATCTCTCTGTATCATAAAGTAAAGAAAAGAGAAGATGCCATTTTAAGAGCAGTGAAAACAGTAAAACGGATACAACTCGGGTGTAACAATGAATCTATTCAGCTCACGGAGAGGCTAGTCCCACTGTTCCCCCAACAACACAACACCACAGCAGCCTCCACTCCAACACCATTATAACAAACAAAGCGGTCTGAATCATAAAGCCTCACAGGTCCACAGAGACAACGGAATTGTGGGAGATTTAATCGCCGGGCGGACACCCAGTCAGAGCAGAGCGCGGGGATGCGTAGTTGGACGGATGGGGCTGAACGCTTCTTCCTTCCTTCCTTTTGTTTGTGCAGAAGCGAGGGATGACATTTGGAGAGAGAATGACACCTAGTAGACATTTACATGAGGACAAAGCTCGGGAGCAGCCAGTGGTGGTGGCCTGCCCACTAGACAGAGACAGCAGAGGCTAAATGTTACCTGTCTGCCCCTGATTAGAATAGCACTGGATCTCCAGACTGAGGGCTTGGAACACATTTTGTTGATGTCTGTGGTGCTGTTCTATTCTGTTCTGCATAAATAACTGATGAGGATCTTAACTAGTAGTCTGTCTCTACGGTTTCACTGAAGCAGAGACTGTGGCCGGGGTTCAATGGTGGTTGTTTCTGCATGACAGTTTCTCACAGTGGTGTTGTGCTATTCTCCTGGCTATGCTCCAGACAGGCTCTGTTTTCAATTCATGGGAGGTGAATAATGCCCCATGTCTTGAACTGACAGATTATACTGATTTCCAGACATGTTTTCACCTCCGCAAGAAGTGATAGCAGAGTTGTCTGGGAATTAGACAAAGTTTCAGTTCTTCAGAAAGTAGCCAAATGAAACTCCCAATGCTGTCTCCCATATCTAGACTGCTTCCTGGTTTCTCTGTCTAGTCCTTATTTCTATCATTCTAAAAGACATGCATATGCAAGCCATAGAAAGACAAAAGCAGTGAATTGAAAAGCGATAATGCTGCATATTCAGTCCCTTCATAACAGCAGCAGCAGGCAGTGGAGAGAGTGAAGGTTGTATAAAGATGGCCTTATTAAAGTGACAAGGCAATTTACTGCCTTTATGGGGGCGATGACTCTACTTCATTGACTTACAATGGAAAGGATATAATTTTGCAGATGTTGGTGGAAAGTCTGAAATGTCAGCTCCTTTCAGAATGCCAGCCTGGGCCTTGATGGTGAATGAATAATTGATAAGTCACCTTTGTCTACCGTTAAATATTCTTACACAAACACAAAAGCGCTGCAGAAAAATGGAAAAGAGCATCTAATGTATCTTTTTAGAGTGCTGATCAAACGCGGCGATAGCTTGGATGTGCCAGGAGGGGTTTATAATGAGTATGGGAACAAGGGGATTGAGTGTAGACTAGCCTACTGTACCTGGTACCTTTAGAGTTAGGAAACAACTGGATGATCTTAAGTAGGCTGAAGCCTGTTTTTGTTTAAGCCTTGGGCGAAGATTATGACAAAGATCACAGAAAGCCAAGATCTCTGACCTAATAGTCTAAAGTGGCTGCCTCTCCTTGTCTCCTTTCATATTTTATGTGAAAACAAAGAATGGGTGAACGCACTATCCTGGAAGATTACCAGGAAGTAGCTTTCACCTGTCATCCAGTTTGTTTCATCTCAGTGCAGAGGGAGAGGATGAGACATTAGGGAGCTATTATAGACTGTTGTATTTGGGACACACTCCTACACTCGACTGAATGGCAGGGGGTGAAGCAGGTGATGTAGCTGGCAAAAAGGGAAAGTGTATTTCTCACATGCATTCAACACTCGTATGGCAAAGATCAGTAATTGTTCCTGCTGCGATCCGTCCCTTTCAGCCCTGTCTGAGTTCTGCCCATCACAGAGCTGATGTAACGTCCAATACATGTGAACAATAAAGATAGTCAATGAACTGTTATTATACAGGCATTATGGAAACTGCTAGGTGAGGTAGTTACATGTTCTAAACAGCTGTTATATCATCCTCATGATAGCTTAGGCCTTTGGGTGAAGTCAAGTGTTCAAGTCTTCCAGTATGTCCATAGTGTAATGGTAGTCTTGCCAGCTCCCTCCACCTATACAGCCCTATAGTCCTAAGGCAATAGGGGGTATTGTCAAGGTTGAGAGCAGCAGATTGTCTGCCATCAATAGTTCTGTACAGAATGAAAGTGACAGCAAGTCACTGCAGCCATCTTACAATGGGTTTCAGCCAATTGTACAGCTCTGAAACCATCAAGGTGTCTTTATTTTTAGAGGCCTGAATCAATCAGCTGGGTACACCCTCCATGTACACACACACACACACACACACACACACACACCTCGCCTTGTTCCTGGCTTCTTTACACTGGCTCTGTTCAATGGCTAGTGATCATTTAGATTTGACATGTATTGTAGAAGCCATAGCTAGTCTCTCTCTCTCTCTCTCTCTCTCTCCACAGCCCTGCCATTAATTTCCAGCCTTTGCAATTTTCAACAAAAAAAAGAGAGAAAAGGAGGAAAAACGACAAAGGACGGACGAAGACTGGATGCTCTTCTCTTAGGCTCTGTTATTGTACAAAATAGCAGAGCAATAATTTTTAGTCAATGGTTTACTCTAAAAGCTTTCCACGTCAGCTCTGTAAAGAAAAGCAATAAAGCCCAATTCAATGGGCATGAATAAAAAAGAAAAATCCTTTGGGGTTTCGACCAAAGGGCCCATTTTCTTTCACTGGTAATCAAATTGGAGCTGAAATGAAATGGAGGTTTCTTATGAAAATAGCCTTTGTTGCCAGGAAGGCTGGTAATTCATAAACAATAAGCAGGCCTTTGTGTTGATAATAATATATTCATGCTGGTGCTCCCGGGGAAGGGAAGGGTAAAAGCCAGAGCGTCAGGACTAGACTGTATGAGGAACAGGATATAAAAGGCAACACAGGCTTGAGGAGACACACCAGTCCTGCTGCCACAACTCTCAGAGATGGTTGCTGCTGCTGCTACTGGGCTCGCTCTCTCTCTCTCTCTCTCTCTCTCTCTCTCGCTCTCTTTCTATCTCTATGCTCTGATCTGCTTTCTTTCTGCTCTACCTCTCTCTCTGTGATCTCTGATCTGCTCTCTCTTTCTCTCTACCTCCCCTCACTCACCATCTCTCTTTTCTGCTCTCTCTCCACTCTCCTGTCTGTCGCTCTTATTCACTCTCCTGTCTGTCGCTCTCTCCACTCTCCTGTCTCTCTCTCCACTCTCCTGTCTGTGTCTCTCTCTCTCCACTCTCCTGTCTGTCTCTCTCTCTCCACTCTCTTGTCTGTCTCTCTCTCTCCACTCTCTTGTCTGTCTCTCTCTCCACTCTCCTGTCTATCTCTTATTCACTCTCCTGTCTGTATCTCTTATTCACTCTCCTGTCTGTATCTCTCTCTCCACTCTCCTGTCTGTCTCTCTATCTCCACTCTCCTGTCTGTCTCTCTCTCTCCACTCTCCTGTCTGTCTCTCTCTCTCCACTCTCCTGTCTGTCTCTCTCTCTCCACTCTCTTGTCTGTCTCTCTCTCTCCACTCTCTTGTCTGTCTCTCTCTCTCCACTCTCTTGTCTGTCTCTCTCTCTCTCCACTCTCTTGTCTGTCTCTCTCTCTCCACTCTCTTGTCTGTCTCTCTCTCTCCACTCTCTTGTCTGTCTCTCTCTCTCCACTCTCTTGTCTGTCTCTCTCTCTCCACTCTCTTGTCTGTCTCTCTCTCTCTCCACTCTCCTGTCTGTATCTCTTATTCACTCTCTTGTCTCTCTCGCCACTCTCCTGTCTCTCTCTCCACTCTCCTGTCTGTATCTCTCTCCACTCTCCTGTTTGTCTCTCTCTCCACTCTCCTGTCTTTCTCTTTCTTTGTCCTCTCTTCTCTCCCCTGGCACTTGTCTATCTTGTTCCTTCTTCACCAGCTGCAGCAGAAGAAGATATTTACTCCAACAGAACTTCCCTTCTGCTCAGAAGCTTGGACCTGTTCAGAGAGAGAGGTGTGTGTGTGTGTGTGTGTGTGTGTGGGGGGGGGGGGGGGGGGGGGTGGGGGGGGTTATAGATAACAACAGGTGTGTCTGGATTACCTGTGGAGCGACCGAACAGACGTGGAACACTTGTGTGGATGGTGGGAGGGGCCCCACCAGAGTGTGTGTGTGTGTGTGTGTGTGTGTGTGTGTGTGTGTGTGTGTGTTCCTGGAAGCTGCAGGTATATGTTACTGGAAGACTGAGAAGCACCTGCTGACAATTCTTGGAATTGTGGACACTTGCTGCGTACACACGTGTGGACACACACGTTTTACTGCTGACAGGTCTGTGGCTACCAGAGTAAAGAAAAGATGGTCTGGGTTGGAAGGGACATGCTGTTACAGCATCAGGACCATGAGGAGTCTAGAAGACGTGGTGGAGGAACTAGTGGATTTAAACACACCTTCCTGGGAGAAAGGAGATAGGGCTGACAGGACGTGAGTGTTCATTTTAACCTTTGCTTCATCATGTTGCTGGTTTGACATATTTGTTATCAGAAAGTTTTCTTGTGGTGCTTTTACGAGGGAGATTTGTAACCTAATGTTCCAGATTCCATGAGGAATGTGTGTGTGGTGTGTGTGTGTGTGTGTGTGTGTGGTGTGTGTGTTGAGGGATGCTGTAGAGTTCAGGTGCGTTCAAAGTTCCGCACCTTTTTGGATTCATCATTTGTGATGCATTGAATATAATCACTTCAGGATGGACAAAGCTAAAGCTGATTTGAAAGCTTGTGTTTCTAAATTGCATCTGTTTTCTATGTGGACTTGAGTCTTATTATGATCTAAAGCAGTGATTCTCAACTGGGGGGTCAAATTTGGGTCGCGGTAGGATTCCATTTAAAACATACTCCAGTCTGAACCTAAACTACTAGCTACAGACAGGTAGAAAGTGTGTAGAAATAATAATGAACCTACATTTTTTAAATAATTTAGTGTCTGAAATATTAAATGAATATTTTGAATATAGAGCTATTTGCAGCACTATTTAACAGATTGGGTTGATTCTGTGGTCTCAAACCAGTGAGCTTACTAACATTCTTCATCAAAATAGCATTAAAAATAGCTTTCCGGATGGTATTTTGGAGATTGTTTTTCGCAGTTTCAATATTGGCTCGCGAATGAGACAACCTGGTCCAATTTGGGTCCAGAGGCAAAACCGGTTGAGAAGCACCGATCTAGAGGACATGTCATATAGACGGTAGTGGTGATGAATGGTGATGACAGTATAGGATCAAATAGCAGAGGAGTACAGGGACAATCTGTTCCTTTGAAGATTGTTTCTGATCAAATCAGACACTTTTAAAGATTGTTGTCTTGACAACCAAACAGCCTTTCAGGAAGTTGATGTGAAGCTCTATGATACAGTCCTTTAGTTTGGTATGTTATACAATTGATATGAAGTTTAATCATACAGTACTTTAGTTTGGTATGTTATACAATTGATATGAAGTTTAATCATACAGTACTTTAGTTTGGTATGTTATACAATTGATATGAAGTTTAATCATACAGTCCTTTCGTCCTGTATATTAATACTATTGATGTGAACAGGTGAAGCTTCCATCATACAGTACTTTCGTCCTGTATATTATACTATTGTTTACAATATCATAAAAGACTGTCAACCAGGAAGTGTTTAACATCAAAGACAGTTTCCTAAACCTCAGTGTGTTGTCAATGGCAAATGATACACCTGGTCTTGGCTGTGTAACTCTATGAGGTGTCTTTAACTCACTCTGGGGTGTCCGTGTGTGACTAAACTAAGTTGAGCAGTTCAGAAATCTCTTGCTGCTGCGGCTAATTTGTCAAACAGCACAATAAATAAAAACAGGCAGATCAGCACTGCCGTAGCTACAGTTAGTAGCTAATTAGAAACACAAATATATTTTCACAGATATACGCTAACAGACTTGCACGTGAATTGTCAGTTTGTGTGTTCCCTTCCATAAACGTCTACTAACCTGTGCCCAGTTGTTTCTCTATACCAAAGCGTTTCTGATATCCTGCAGGACTATGTCTCAAAGTGAATCATGGAGTGCTTGCGACCATAAACTCTTGGTTGCCATCAGCTGGCGAGACAGGGAGAGTACTGCCTGCCTGTCAGTACGGGGAAGCCTACTGTCAACTCATGCAATGGCTTCAGAAATTCCCAGTGGATGTCCACCATATTGTTTTCACACCCTGATCCATTAGCCTACATCTTCCTATTCAACTAGGCTCTTTGATTTGTCTGACTTGGTATTTTTCGAGTTGAAATCTGAGTTGAGGGTGATGTCACACAGCTTCTCGTCAGTAGATGGCAGTGTTGCCTAAGGAATTTCAGCTTCCTTTGCATCCTGCTGAACGCTACACATCCAGCAGTTCTTAAATCCAAAGATTCCAGGATTGTCGAATGTAAAGGTGCACCTGTGACTAGTGGCCTCTAGATGTCACCTGAGCTCTATGAGAAAACAGCACATATCATCCTTCCATTGGTGGACAAGCAGAGGCTTCACTGTTGTACACAGATGAAGGCCCAATGTTGACGAAAATACACTGTTAGTAGCCTAGACCGTAGTTCAGTGTTTTTAAAAAGAGGTATATTTGAAGGAAAATCGTAACATTCTGGCTACACCATAATTAACTATTAAATATATGTTATAACAAAGGATTTGTAAACAAATGATCTATTTGAAATGTAGCAAACAGGCCAGAGTTGGGTTCAATTCCAATTCAATACCAGCCAATTCAGAAAGTAACCTAAATTTCAATTCCAAATGTTCATCATTGAATAGCATTGAAGAGAATTGGAATTGGACTTTCTGAATTGAAATGGAATTGACCCCAACTCTGAAACAAGCCTTAAATCAAATCAAAATGTATTTGTCACATGCACCGAATTCAACTGGTGTAGACCTTACAGTGAAATGCTTACTTAGAAGCCCTTAACCAACAATGCAGTTCAACAAAGAGTTAAGAATATATTACTAAATAAACTAAAGTAAAAAAAGAATAAAAAGTAACACAATAAAATAACAATAACGAGGCTATATACAAGGGGTACCGGTATATTAGCAAATACCTTTGTAAAAAGGTACTATGTGTTTAAAATTCTTAGGGCTACTTCCTTTTAGCCTTGCCAATAACTTCAGAAATACTTTTACTTCTCTCTCTGGAATGAATAAGATGGCTATTAACTGATTACCCCTTCCTCTCTGTCTCTAAAGATTTAACTGATTGGACCATTAAAGAGCTTCAGCGCTTGTTCTAAATACAGAGAAACAATGTTTCCTTGTCAGATATGGCAGGGTCAACGCTTCAGCCATACAGCAGCCTACAATGTTTTACATGTTATCATTAAATTCCCTTCAATGACCTGAGTATTAAGTTCAGAGTAGGTTTGAGTTTTTCTTCAGAATTAAATACATTGATTTTCCGATGTGACAACTGGGGGGGAAAATCCTTCAATATCAGCCGCAACTTAAAAAACACAAGCAACATGGTGCCTTTAGTAGCGAAGTGCTTCTCATGCGAACAGTGTGAACAAAAATCTCTTCTCAGAATTCACCCGGAATTGCGTGCTGTCAATGCAGGTTAGCAATGTTTGTGGCCATCGAGTGCGACATTCATTCATTGTGCATAATTGTATGACCGGGCTTGGTGATTACAGAAAACAAGGTTCACAGCAGGTTTTGGGTGCTTTTTGCAGCCACAAGCTGTTCACAAAGATCCAGCATTTTTCTCCACTTCCATTTAACCCGGACCACAAGACACGAGGGGTGCTCGGAGTCCGCCGTTGTATTTTTGAACAGCCATTCTGTGACGCATTCACCAAACCACTGGCTCTCTAATGGTGGACCCCAGCGGGAATAAATAGTGCATTTCTTTTAGTGCAATTTTCCCTGTGGATTTACCTCCTACTCCTCTCCTCTCCTCCGGGGCCACGCAGGCGTGTTCTCCACTCCTCTCCTCCACTCCTCTTCACACAATCAGCCGGTCCTGTGGCCTGCAGGCAGCCTGGGATTTTTATGTACAGTCCCTACTGTTGAGCCCTGCTTCCTCTAGGTCTGTCAAAAAGTCACCAAAACAATGATGTACTGTCTTGAAGCTTGAGTGCAGTTCCTCTGCCGCTTGGGAGCTTTCTGTCTTGGCCTGGTTGTTGAGTGCCCTGGCTAAACCTGGCAGCTACAAAGAGAAGGGGAGAAACACAGAAAGTTGTAGAAGTCAAAAAGTTGTGTCCAACCGCTGGGCAGCTCTGACTTCCTGTCACTCAGGGAGACGGACGGCGACTCAGCAGGGTTAGAGCTCAACGCCTGTTGTCATGGCAGCCATGGTCATTAATGAACTGAGGGGCAGGCAGGTGCCCAATGTCAATGACTTACGTACTCTAGAAGACTGGCAAAGCAGGGAGTATTAGATTGTTTGCATTTTGGGAAGACATTGCGTAATCTTGTACACAGTCTTGTGTACACTTAAGTCATTTTAAACTACAGAATTTAATTTCTGTAATTCTATGCTCTTTAAAAATAAATCTGATAATCCTTATACTTTTATACAGGTGAAGTATAGCGAGAATGTCCATCACAAATATTGACTGTAATTCCAAACCATCAACATTAATTTGGATATTTAGTCTTTCTTAAGCTCCTCTGTATGAGGAAACTAAGTAGCTAGGTCTTGGGATGTAAGTGCATTACAGTAGATATTTAATCAGGGTAATGGTCAGCCCTATTATATTGATTTGGAGGAAACGTATATTGTTTGCATTAGCGAAGGAAAATTGAGTGCCATTTCCTAGTCGCCACAATCTATTTGACATTGAGAATTGAGCCGTGCAGGTAATGGACAGAATGTAAATGACGTATGGGAATAGTAGCAGCGATTACCACTGACATGAATCCATATGCTTGTCTGTCTTGCACTTAATATGAATGAAGTCAGATTGGGGCTGGTTTGGGGCAAAGTTTAGCTGTTGGGGTTGTTTATGGGAAACCTCTGCACTTGACTTAATATGTTGCTATTTGTAACTTCTAAATTATTACTTCTGGACCTAGCAATATGAACATTTTAATGTTTTTTTTAAAAACATTTTATTATTAACTTAACTATTAACTGTTGCCTAAATGTCATATATACACAAGTAACAATTTTGCTATTCAGCAAGTACAATTTTGACAATCTACTCCACGCTGTGGTCTCTCTCTCGCACACGCATGCACACACGCACGCACGCACGCACGCACACACACGCGCACACACAGCAAAGGCTGGGAAAAAACCCAGAAATGAAGAAGGAATTGACTGTTTACTGGCCCTACTGTAGTTATTATTATCAACATGTCAACAGAGAGCTTTCTTACCATTTCTCTCCTCACTGTGATTAGACATTGTGACAGGGAATTTGTTAATCCATTAATTGGGATGTAAAAGCATTTTCAACATCTAAGTTGTGCACCATATATATTCTAAAAGATGCATGTAAATCGTATAAAGTAAACCCTTTTGTTTGCCATTGATGGTAGGGCTTTCACTATACACCCGCTAAAGCCTGTCTGGAGCAGCCGATGGCGTACAGCTGTATCATTATCCTTGAAGAGTGTTATTTCCCTGTCATGCCCTGATGGCAACTTGCCAACAAATGTGACAGAATAAGATCGTCCTCCAGCACTGGGTTGTCTGAGAGGGAGCTGGGAGAAGCCTGTGTTCTACAATCAACAATCAACTGATTTTCTATCGACATCCACTCCCGGAGACACAACCAAAAACCCTCTGAAATGTTACTGTATAATACCACAGTATTTTATCCAGATTTAGTTTTATATATGATGTATTATGTATGTGTGACTTGTGTGACTTGTGTCCAGATTTAAAGTGTTTATACCAATGCAACGTTTGTCCAGAACCAATGAAACATGGTACGAGAGTCATATATAGGATGAGACAACTAAATGAGATATTATGATTATGAGTAGGCCTGTGTTTAATCTTTTGTCTTTGGATCAAATGAACACTTGTATGAATGGCATGGTTAGGGAATCTGTCCCTTCTGGTGTTAAATTGAGTCCTTTTCCCACCTAATGGAATATCTTAAATGACTCGTAGCACAAAGAAACCAAAGTAAAACCAGCCACTGTGTGCTTGGTTTTGAAGCAGTACAATCCTCCAATGACTTCTTCCTTCAAATTTGAGATGTTGGAAATGATGAAAGTGCAGCATTGAGATGCAAGTTTAATTAACATAATCATCTAACAAATTAAACACAAAGTCCTAAATGACCTGTCCTTTAACTTGGTGCCACACAACAAGAAAGAAAGCCAACACTTCTTTGTGGAATTCATGGCGCTATAAATTCTTTGTGTCCACAGAAAGGCCTGATAACCAGTTCACAACAGCCACTAAGGCATTTGATAGGCTAATGGGGAATACTGTTCGCTGTACACCTTTGTAATTGGACGTCATAAATCCTGAGAAGGTGATGGGACAAAACAAAAGCCTGTCTTTGTCTGTGTGTCTCAGCCACTGCACTCCTCGTATATCCTGGTGCCTTTGAATAGGAGCTATCTGAATGGGCCATATATATGTTACAATGTAAGATGCATGGTCATTGGCCCCTGGGCATTGATCGTCGCCTTCCTCGCTGCCCTGGCTCTTGACCAGGAAATAGGCAAAGCAATCGCCGTGGCGATAACATAAGGCTCTGGTCTTATCAAGATCCTTCATGTAGGTTATGCTGTCAGCAACCATTAACCTTGCCTTTGTTATCTGCACACTGGTGATTAGCTCAAAGCTCTTAAAGATCCATTGATGGGGTGGGGCCCATAGAAATATAATGGCTAGAGAGGACAATAGCTAGAATATCCATGTGATTTTTCACAATGTAACTCAATGTGGAGGCACGATAGAATTTGTCACTGGAGTCTCATTCTGCAAAATGCCAATTGGGTAAAAAAATAATTGAGAATCGCACTCTTTTGTTTTGCTTGTCTTCCGCCAGTCTTATTGCTATGAACAATGTTAGCAGATGGCCAGACCCTTTAATAATAGCATATTGCGTTGAATTGGACTGTCTTTTCTAGGGTTACACAATTCTGATAACGTTCCCAGGTTTTCCAGAAATTCTGGTTGGAGGATTCCGGATATCCTGATTATTCCCTTCTGATTCCGGGAATGTTCCAAACGGGATCTCTGGGAAACCTGGGAATTTGGGGAAAGTTACCAGAATTTTGCAACCCTAGACTGTGAAGTCTATTTCTATGGTGTGACGCTCCCCCTTTCAAAGCCAGATGGGGTCTGCTGTACGTTATTGGACAGGAGCAGGGAGATCTGCTGAGGTGAAGATGTAGGGAGATAGTGTTATAAAACTACCCGTTTGTCATTTCTTTCAGAGGGATGTCAATGAGCTGACAGTAATTCATGTAGAACCCCAGCTTTACTCTACAGTAACACTACGTTGACTGGGCCTTTAAACAGCTTGGAAAATTCCAGAATATTATGTCATGGCTTTAGAAGCTTCTGATAGGCGAATTGACATAATTTGAGTCAATTGTAGGTGTACCTGTGCATGTATTTCAAGGCGTACCTTCAAACTCAGTGCCTCTTTGCTTGACATCATGAGAAAATCAAAAGAAATCAGCCAAGACCTCAGAAAACAAATTGTGGACCTCCACATTGCTCCTTGGGAGCAATTTCCACATTCCTGAAGGTACCACGTTCATCTGTACAAACAATAGTACGCAAGTATAAACACCATGGGACCATGCAGCCGTATCTATATAAAGTATCTATATCCACAGTAAAACGAGTCCTATATCGACATAACCTGAAAGGCCTCTCAGCAAGGAAGAAGCCACTGCTCCAAAACCGCCACAAAAAAAGCCAGACTACGGTAGGCAACTGCACATGGGGACAAAGATCGTACTTTTTGGTGAAACGTCCTCTGGTCTGATGAAACAAAATAGAACTGTTTGGCCATAATGACCATCATTATGTTTGGAGGAAAAAGGGGGAGGCTTGCAAGCCGAAGAACACCATCACAACCATGAAGCATGGGGGTGGCAGCATCATGTTGTGAGGGTGCTTTGCTGCAGGAAGGACTGGTGCACTTCACAAAATAGATGGCATCATGAGGCAGGAAAATTATGTGGATATATTGAAGCAACATCTCAAGACATCAGTCAGGAAGTAAAAGCTTGGTCGTAAATGGGTCTTCCAAATGGACAATGACCTCAAGCATACTTCCAAAGTTGTGGCAAAATGGCTTAAGGACAACAAAGTCAAGGTATTGGAGATGGCATCACAAAGCCCTGACCTCAATCCTGTAGATAATTTGTGGGCAGAACTGAAAAAGCGTGTGCGAGCAAGGAGGCCTAAAAACCTGACTCAGTTACACCAGCTCTGTCAAGAGGAATGGGCAAAAATTCACCCAACTTATTGTGGGAAGCTTGTGGAAGGCTACCCAAAACATTTAACCCAAGATAAACAATTTAAAGGCAATGCTACCAAATACTAATTGAGTGTATGTAAACTTCTGACCCACTGGGAATGTGATGAAAGAAATAAAAGCTGAAATAAATCATTCTCTCTTCTGTTATTCTGACATTTCACATTCTTAAGATAAAGTGGTGATCCTAACTGACCTAAGACAGGGCATTTTTACAATGATTAAATGTTAGGAATTGTGAAAAACTGAGTTTAAATGTATTTGGCTAAGGTGTATGTAAACTTCCGACTTCAACTGTACACTCTTAGAAAAAAGGGTTCCAAAAGGGTTCTTTGGCGGTCCCCATAGCAGAACCATTTTTGGTTCCAGGTAGAAGCCTTTTTGGTTCAACCTGGAACCAAAAAGGGTTTATTCAAAGGGTTATTCTATGGGGACCGCCAAAGAACCCTTTTTGGTTCTAGATAGCACTTTTTTTTCTTTCTAAGAGTGTAGACACACACACACACACACACACACACTCCCACTCGATCGCCAGGCCAGGCAGAAAAAGTCATCCACAGCAACCTCATACACTCTCACTCTAACTCTAACTCTGTACCAATATTTGCGTAGCGCTCATCAGGTATTTGAGCAAGTCCTTCTGGTCCCCTCCACAGATGGATAAGCACTCACGGTGAATAGCTCTCGTAGTAAGTGGGAAATGCCCTGTTATCACCTGACCTGAGAGGGGATCAATAGTAGTTAGTGTGGGTTTGATAATTGCAGCTGTTAGACACAAGTGCTAGTCCACCTCTCCATCGAGTGACTCCTATCACCTTGTGGCTAGTCATTAGTGAATGGACCATGCCTGGGGCTTTGGGAGAGGGTTGTGGTTTGGGCAGTGGTGGAAAAAGCGCCCAATTTTCATACTTTAGTAAAAGTAAAGATACCTTGATAGAAAATGACTCAAGTGAAAGTCACTCAGTAAAATAATACTTGAGTAAAAGTCTAAAAGTATTTGGTTTTCAAAATACTTAAGTATCAAAAGTAAATGTAATTGCAAAAATATACATAAGTATCAAAAGTATAAGTATAAATAATTTGAAATTGCTTATATTAAGCAAGCCGGACGGCACCATTTTACTGTTTTTAATTTATTTACGGCTAGCCAGGGTCACAATCCAACAGTCAAAAATCATTTACAAACGAAGCACTTGTGTTTAATGAGTCTTCCAGATCAGAGGCAGTAGGGATGACTAGGGATGTTCTCTTGATAAGTTTGTGAATTGGACCATTTTCCTGTATTGCTAAGCATTCCAAATTTAATGAGTACTTTTGGATGTCAGGGAAGATGTATGGAGTAAAAAGTACATTTTCTTTAGGAATGTAGTTAAGTAAAAGTTGTCCGAAATATAAATAGAAAGTAACTACTTAAGAAGTACTTTAAAGTATTTTTACTAAAGTACTTTACAACATTGGGTTTGGGATTTGAAAACTCACTCTGTATTAAACTGATGAACTCGATATACCTGTCCTCAATGGACAAATTTATATCTGGGGTTCCAGAAGTGATACAGTCTAACCAAGGTAGGGAGTTTGTCTCCCCCAGAATCTCATGCTTCAAGATACTTTAACACATCCAGCTCAGGGAGTCGAGAAAATTAGAAACAGCTAGCTGAAAAGTGTGTGTGTGTGTGTGTGTGTGTGTGTGTGTGTGTGTCTGTGTGTGTGTGTGTATAGTTGGGGTGATTTGGTGAAGATTGTGAGAGGAGTTGTCAGACAGAAGAAGATCACAGTGTTTGACGGAGGGATTACACATCTGAAAACACCTGTTTTAATAGTATTTCACCCATGGCAGGTTTTCTTTTAACGTTGATGGATTTGTATTAACGTTGGATGAGGAAGAGATTGTGCGTGTGTGTGTGGCCTGAGGCCTGGGAGAAGCTTTATAATGAAACAGTTCATCTGAATGCTTATAGGTAGTGCTTCAGTTATGCCCTCAATAATTTGTCAAATGTTTCCTACTGGTCTATAATTCATATTTATTCATTGTTGTACTATCCTACACAGTATATGGAAGTAGCCATGTGTTTTACTTCATAGGAATCACTGCTTGTCACTACTCAGTCTCCTTGCTGGTGTACTGATGTGAGTGTGTGTGCACACATGGACGTGTGCAGTATGTGCGTATTTGTTTTGTGTGTGTGTGCAAGTTGTCGCACGTGCAGACGTAGAGGAAGACAAATTTGCGTTAAAATCGGTATTGGCAAATTAGGCTTCCTTGTGTGTTTTCTTCAAATCAGGAAACAGGATGAATATGGCTTTGATTGGCAGGATCTGGTAAGGCAACATATCCCACACCATAGAGTCAGCTGTCTTTCCCAGATCACGGCAGGGGGCAGAGTGTGTGTGTGTGCGTGTGTGTGTTAGATTAATCACAACCCTGTGATGGTTCTTCCGTCCTCTGAAAGGCTTTTGGGTTCACTCTGTAAATGATTCTGAAGAGTGACATTACCAACGTATCATGTCCCATGATAATCAGACAGGATATCACAAACGCTGAAATGTTCCCACGTCTTCCCCAGTAGCTCTCTCAGGTGAAATGCCAAATCTCTCTCTCACACACACACACCAGATTTTGTCTTGTTTTCTCACTGAAAAACTCCCCGTCTCTCTCTCCTCTCTCTTCCCCTCTCCTCCTCTCCTCTGCTACCTCCATTCACACTCAGCAATTAAAAAGGGAGAGAAAAACAACTCTGCCTGCCTTGCAAGTGTTACTTATCATATTCATTCAAATCTGGTGACACAATAACGCGAGCAGCTGTGGAGGAAAGCGAGGGAAATTAACAAACGTTTGATATGTTGTGTTGCTAATGTGACACGCATTATACAGGTCAGGGAAAAACAAAGAGCAAGCCCCAATATGCTAATGCTGCTGAGGGGACCCAGGCAGTTGGAGAGAGGGGACGAGGAGGAGAGAAGTGGAGAGAGAGAGGGGGGAGAGGAGGAGGAGACAGACAGACAGACAGACAGACAGACAGAGGGGAAGAGAGGCTTCCTGCTCGATAGCAAGGAGAGATCCCTCAAATCGCCCTGCGTCATGTGACCTCTAATGGCAGACTGGGTTGGATGAAGTCAAGCGTTGGTTTGACAGACTGACAGGCAGGCCATTAATGTAGATATCCTGACCTAGCGAGACTTCAGGATTTAGGATTGAGAGGAACGGGGTCAGGGTAAACGGTGAATGCACGACTCTCACCCTGACACGAGAGGTAAAGGTCAGAAGACAAAGAGAGGAGGAGAGAGAGGAGAGAGGAGAGAGGAGAGGGACTTGGATATGAGGCTTGGCTCAGAGGTCAGAACAGAGGTGATTCAATTCCATTATTTCCCTTCAGGAAGATTGTGTTCCAGGCCTTGTTTTGCCACATCAACCCTGAAGTCAGGGAGACGCAGGAGGAAATAGCACAATGTACACACTAGTGGATATGAGCAGTGTATGAGTGAGTGCACACCTTTGTTTGTCTGTTGTGAAAGGTTTGTTTTTGTGTATACGTATAAACTGCACATAGCAATAAATAGTTATCTTTGTGGATATTAAACTTATTTTTTATGTAAGGCTTTCTTATTTGTGATTTCTCTCCTCACACATGTATTTCATATTCTTTTTTAGATGTGTTTATATCAATAAACCATCTCAGCTGGGACATGCCTGAGTAGCTTAACAGACACAAATGGGCTTGTTATGTGTTCACCATACCAGGAAGTCTCAACTGATCACATGTGATGTCAGATCCTGTACCCCAGCCTGAAGAAGTTGAGTTGAAATGTTTTAGGTGCTGCTTTCCAAATGCAAGTGTAGGATTATTTTATGAAAGATACCATTATTTCTTAAGTCTCGGCTGTGTGGCTCTAAAATACGATGAATCATTTGAATTGTAATGCTAATTGATTATCTACCTAGCAACTACCTTGCTCCATTCGGATTGGCCAGATGTTTGTTAATTGTTGGAAGAGAACAGGAGTTAGTTGTGTTGATGTATGTAGTCAGTTAAATCAGTTAAATCTGCTATAGAATAATCTGTCTCCATCCAGTGTTGGTCTGCATAGAGAGTATTCCATCCATCAGCTAAACAACCCTCAAACTACACAAGTAAAGCCAATCTGTTTTTCTGATGTTTGAGGTGAGTACACTACATCATTCCGGTAAATGTATACTTTTAACGGCAAGGTTTCTCCACAGTTGATGCTGCGTTGATGTCAGACCTGAACCGTGATAGGCTAACAGCTTCTCTGAGTGAGTTGGCTGGCCAACCTCAGACCCCCTCCAAGGGTTTGATAAGTCTCTGTGATGTAATCATGACTAATGATGATGGAAGGAGGTGGAGGAGTGAGAGAAGAGGGGGGTGAGAGGGAGGAGGAGAGGGAGAAGGGGGGGAGAGGAGGAGGAGAGGGGGATGACAGGACAGAGAGCAGGGGTGAGTGGCAGTGAGTGACACAGACTATGATTATAGGTCTATTAGGAGCAGGGTGTGTGTGAGTGCGTGTGCATGCGGGTGTATGTGAGAGAGATGTGTGTGTTTTGTGTTGAACTCTGTATGGATAAATGCATGAATAAAAGGAGGATACAAAATGACTGTAATAATGAATCTGAATCCTGTTAGATAAATGTTAAATGTCTTCCTGGTATTTAAACTATTTAAACTGGAGAGAAGCTCTTCTACACAGAACGCATCATGTTGCTGTCAAAACCCAGCACTTGTTGTTGTTGTTTGTCTTCTGTTGTGGAGGTGTTATTATGTATGGTAAATAAATCCACAGAGAGAGACTACTGTAGACCTGCTCGCTGATTCAAGGCCTCCAAGAGCTCCAGGTTTGCATTCATCTGGTTTCTCCTTCTTCATGCCTGAGACACAGTAGTCACTGGAAGGCTTGTATAATACAGACAGTGATATATCATCTGGACTGTTTGTTGTTGTCAGTATGTATGAAGCTGAGTCTGTTCTAGGAAGGCCTATGCATGTGTAAAGGAAGTCACGCTGCTTGCTCAGCGAGTACCGTTTCCTCCTGATTCGGCTCACCCAGGACCCAGGACCTCTGCTTTGCTTGCACACATTACCGCCCTCCTGAAACGTCTTACCAGTCGTGCCATGTGAAAAGCTGGCTATTTGATGGTGAAAGTTCAGGCTGAGGAGTAAGTTTCACACATCCCCATGCTACACATGCAGGGAAAGCCACAAAGTGGCCATTTTGTGGGTGGGGATGGGTTTTTGGCAATACCTACTACTATCAGTCATGTCCAAACCCAAAACTTTTTAAAATATGGTGGCCACCCGAAACATTTTGTCTTTTCACCTAATAAAGTGAAAAAAGGTTTGAAGCCACACAGCCCCAACCTAACTCAGTGGCCGGGCCTGGGGCTGCTTAGCAACGACAGCCTGAGACTGAGGAGATGATAAATGACTTTAGGATGGATCATATTCATTAAGCTCTAAGTGAGTCACATTTAACCTGCCTTACAGGAATCAATTATCCTGCTATCAGCAGGCCAAGAGCCTGGGGGAGACAGAGGAAGGCTGGGGGGAGACAGAGGAAGGCTGGGGGGAGACAGAGGAAGGCTGGGGGGAGTCAGAGGAAGGCTGGAGGGAGACAGAGGAAGGCTGGGGGGAGACAGAGGAAGGCTGGAGGGAGTCAGAGGAAGGCTGGGGGGAGACAGAGGAAGGCTGGAGGGAGACAGAGGAAGGCTGGGGGGAGACAGAGGAAGGCTGGGGGGAGACAGAGGAAGGCTGGGGGGAGTCAGAGGAAGGCTGGGGGGAGAAAGAGGAAGGCTGGGGGGAGACAGAGGAAGGCTGGAGGGAGACAGAGGAAGGCTGGGGGGAGACAGAGGAAGGCTGGGGACGAGACGGTTTGAGGGGGACGAGACAGGGGTAGGGGGAGAAGACAGGGGGAGACAGAGGAAGGCTGGGGGGAGACAGAGGAAGGCTGGGGGGGAGACAGAGGAAGGCTGGGGACGAGACGGTTTGAGGGGGACGAGACAGGGGTAGGGGGAGAAGACGGGGAGACAGAGGAAGGCTGGGGGGAGACAGAGGAAGGCTGGGGGGGAGACAGAGGAAGGCTGGGGGGGAGACGGTTTGAGGGGGACGAGACAGGGGTAGGGGGAGAAGACAGGGGGAGACAGAGGAAGGCTGGGGAGGAGACAGGGGGAGGCTGGGAGACACAGGTGGGGAGAACACCCCACCCTCCTCCATCAGGGAACCAGGGAACAAGGGAAGAAGGCTTTTCAATTAGGAGGTAAATAACTAGAGAGGAGGAGAGGAGCAATCCATCCCCCAGGGCCTCCTCTTTCTCTCTCTCTCCCTCTCACTCTCAATCTCTCGTTCTGTCTCTGCTATTCGTTTGGCTGAAGGCAGTGTCAGTGGAGCAGTCCCAGGCCATCTGGTGCCAGCACCTTGTTTACTCGATCCCCGCTCAATATTTACCCAGGCTCCCAGCATCCCCCTGGGGCCAGTCACAGTGGTGGCACTGTGCCAGGGCATGGGGGTTTGGGTGATTGGAGGAGGAGTCTGGCAGGAGGGGGAAGGGAGGACGTTGGGGGAGTCATTCATTTTAAAGGTGCATTTCATCAGGCTAATTAATTTACAAGCACCTGTTTAATCACTGGAGGCAGTGTGTGTGTGTGTGTGTGTGTGTGTGTGTGTGTGTGTGTGTGTGTGTGTGTGTGTGTGTGTGTGTGTGTGTGTGTGTGTGTGTGTGTGTGTGTGTGTGTGTGTGTGTGTGTGTGTGTGTTTGTTTACCCCCTTTCCTGCCACTCACACACATGCACACTCTAGGAGGGGATTTGAACACTGTCACTGGCCCTGGTAGTAGGGAATGACAGTGTTTCATCCTCTTCCTTCTCCTCCACTCTCTCTCCATTCCTCAAACCTCTCTCCCCCTCGTTCCCCACCTCTCTCCCTCTCTTCCCCTCCTATCTGTCTCTTCACCTCTAACATTCTTCAATCCCTCATGTAGTTTCCACAGTGGGGGGGATTTGCTGGACTGCCAATTGTCTCGGGAGGGAGGGAGGGAGGGAGGGAGGGGAGGGGAGGGGGTGATGTGCCATAGCAGCTTTCTAGCCAGCGCACTCTGTAATTTTCCATTTGGCTGATGCCCTGTTGGCCAGCCCTGCTCCTCTGATTAATGCATAAACACACACGCGCACACACACACACACACACACACACACACACACACACACACACACACACACACACACACACACACACACACACACACACACACACACACACACACACACACACAGTGCCAGCCAGAGTGGAGGCCAATGCTATCAGACTGAGCGGTGTGTGTGTGTGCTTGTTTATGTGTCTGTGAGGAAGGGTCTTACCAGAGATGCTGAGAGTGGATCCTGGTGTAAAGTGTGTGTGTGTGCGCGTGTGTATTCACTGTGACATTTAGAGCCATGAAACTGAGCACATCACAGCTATCAAAACAAACATTGTCAAAGCCAGCAGGACATCCTTACATCAAGCTGGAGAGGATTAGGTAGGCAGTAACTGGCTAGCAGGCACTTAAGACAGTTATTCCACTAGAATGACTGGTCAACTAAAGCAAAATAACTGTTTTCTATAGTATCTTATGACAGGGCTTAAACAGGTTAGTTACAGCTTTGTAGTTACATAGCCACTGTACTACAAGGTCCATGAAGCACGACAATAAATGGTTGCGTTGCATAAACCTTGAAGGCTATTGCTCCAAAACTACTATAAATGTACTTGCAGGCTAAATGTATTGCCAGCCAAGCTAAATGTAACCGTGGTAGTCTACAATGCTACTCTTCAGATCTCCAGTAATAACACTAGGTGTGTGTCTCAAATGGCACCCTATTCCCTATATAGTGCACTACTTTTGACCAGAGCCCTATGGGCATTATAAAGGGAATAGGGTGCCATTTGGGAGGTACATTAGAAGACCGGCACGGTGATGTACCTTTGGCTCCCTCTCCGTTGCTCTCTGATCTCCTGCTAGCATTGAAAATGAAAGGTGATGAAGAGGCCTTTAAGAAGCCATCTATCTGTGGCCCTGCAAGCCCTTCATCTTCAAACATTGATACCTACACAGACTAATGCAGCCTGGGCTGACATGCTTTTCTAAGCCTCTTGTTGTTCTCCCTTCTTTCTCCTCGCCGCTCTCTCTGTCGTGGCTTTCCTATTGGCTAAATGCCTGCGGGGAGAAATCTCTCTCAGGGCAACACCTCTTTGAGAAATAGCCTTTATTTTACTGAGGATTACACAGACAGACTGCTTTGCGATCCTGCAAAGAAAGCAGGTGTTGCTGTGTGTGTGTGTGTGTGTGTGTGCATGTGTGTGTGCGTGTGCGTGTGCGTGTGCGCGTGCGTGCGTGCGTGTCTGTGCCTGCTTGCTTACGTTGCTGAACTCTGTGTAGAATATCAATGGGTGTGAAGGCGACTGGCCTGCAGCCGTGCCTTGTGTGCCACGCTCTGCCCAGCTTCCTCGGCAGCTGCAGATCACTGTTTGTTCAGAGCCGACTGGAGCTCTCTCCATCTCTCTGTTTGTTCAGAGGCGACTGGAGCTCTCCCCATCTCTCTGTTTGTTCAGAGGCGACTGGAGCTCTCTTCGTCTCTCTGTTTGTTTACTTCTTCTACTGTATGAACACCTGGAGAGAGACAGAGAGAGAGAGCATGTTTTCCTCTTCTACTGTATCAGCCGTGAAAAGAAGAGAGGGAGTGGTATACAATGCATGCGGAAAGTATTCAGACCCCTTGACTTTTTCTAAATTTTGTTACTTTACAGCCTTATTCTAAAATGGATTAAATTGCTTTTTTCCCTCATCAATCTACACACAATACCCCATAAGGACAAAGCAAAAACAGATTTTTAGATATCACATTTACATAAGTATTCAGACACTTGACTCAGTACTTTGTTGAAGCACCTTTGGCAGTGATTATAGCCTCGAGTCTTCTTGGGTATGACGCTACAAGCTCGGCACACCTGTATTTGGGGAGTTTCTCTCATTCTTCTCTGCAGATCCTCTCAAGCTCTGTCAGGTTGGATGGGGAGTGTCGCTGCACAGCTATTTTCAGGTCTCTCCAGAGATGTTCGATCGGGTTCAAGTCCGGGCTTTGGCTGGGCAACTCAAGGACATTCAGAGACTTGTCTTAAAGCCACTCCTGCGTTGTTTTGGGTGTGTGCTTAGGACTGTTGTCCTGTTGGAAGGGGAACCTTCGCCCCAGTCTGAGGTCCTGAGCGTTCTGGAGCAGGTTTTCATCAAGGATCTCTCTGTACTTTGCTCCATTCATCTTTCCCTCGATCCTGACTAGTCTCCCAGTCCCTGCTGCTGAAAAACATCCCCACAGCATGATGCTGCCACCGCCATGCTTCACCGTAGGGATGGTGCCAGGTTTCCTCCAGACGTGATGCTTGGCATTCAGGCCAAAGAGTTCAATCTTGATTTCATCAGATCAGAGAATCTTCTTTCTCATGGTCTGAGAGTCCTTTAGGTGCCAAGCGGGCTATCATGTGCCATTTACTGAGGAGTGGCTTTGTCTGGCCACTCTACCATAATGGCCCGATTGGTGGAGTGCTGCAGTGATGGTTATCCTTCTGGAAGGTTCTCCCATCCCCACAGAAGAATAGAGCTCTGTCAGAGTGAGCATCGGGTTCTTGGTCACCTCCCTGACCAAGGCCCTTCTTCCCCGATTGCTTAGTTTGGCTGGGCAGCCAGCTCTAGGAAGAGTCTTGGTGCTTCCAAACTTCTTCCATTTAAGAATGATGGAAGCCACTGTGTTCTTGGGGACCTTCAATGCTGCAGAAATGTTTTGGTACCCTTCCCCTGATCTCTGCCTCGACTCAATCCTGTCTCGGAGCTGTACGGACAATTCCTTCGACCTCATGGCTTGGTTTTTGCTCTGACATGCACTGTCAACTATGGGACCTTATATAGACAGGTGTGTACCTTTCCAAATCATGTCCAATCAATTGAATTTACCACAGGTAGACTCCAATCAAGTTGTAGAAACATCTCAAGATTGATCAATGGAAACAGAATGCACCTGAGCTTATTTTCAAGTCTCAAAGCATACTTATGAATGCTTTGAATAATTATGTAAATAAGGTATTTTTTTATTATTTTGTTTATACATTTGCACACATTTCTAAAAAACTGTTTTTGCTTTGTCATTATTATTATGTATTATATAACCTTTATTTAACAAGGCAAGTCAGTTAATTAAGAACAATTTCTTACAATGACGGCCTACCCCGGCCAAACCCTCCCCTAACCCTGACGACGCTGGGCCAAATGTGTGCCGCCCTATGGGACTCCTGATCACGGGCAGTTGTGATACAGCCTGGGATCAAACCAGGGTCTGTAGTGATGCCTCTAGCACTGAGATGCAGTGCCTTAGACCGCTGCGCCACTCGAGAGCCAGTCATTATGGAGTATTGTGTGTAAATTGATTAGGGGGGGAAAAAACTATTTAAACATTTTATAAAAAGGCTGTAACGTAACAAAATGTGGAAAAAGTCAAAGGGTCTAAATACATTTCCCGAATGCACTGTATGTGTTTAAAGAGAGAGAGATGAAGAGAGAGAGGAGAGATGGGGTGGGAGAGAGAGAGACGGAGAGACGGAGAGAGAGAGGAAAGATGGGGTGGGAGAGAGAGAGAGACGGAGAGAGAGAGGAGAGATGGGGTGGGAGAGAGAGAGAGAGATGAAGAGAGAGAGGAGAGATGGGGTGGGAGAGAGAGAGAGACGGAGAGAGAGAGGAAAGATGGGTGAGAGAGAGAGTATGTGAAATTGTTTCTCTATCTCTCTCTGTCAATATCAACTCACAGTTTAGCAGCATGATCATAGACAGTCTACATCCCCATGAACTCTGCCTCTCGTCATATCTCCCCCAGATCCCTCTCTCATATCTGTGCCAGGGAATAATGCCAGACAGGGGGTGGTGTGGGACATCTGTTGGTGACGGACAGGAGGTCCGCTGTGAAGTCCCCCCTGACAGCAACAGCTGTCTTAGACTAGATTTAATCCCAGACGTGTCAGAACCTGTCTGGGACGTAATTCAGACATCAGTGACACATAGGAATTATCACAGATGGATTTTTCAGACTACCGCTGATCCTCTGCTCATGTGATTGAGGTTGAAAAGCTGCTGTTTACTGATGGCCTATGCAGTGGCGGATTTAGGTGTAGGCGACATGGGCAGCCGCCCAGGGCGGCATCTTGCCGGGAACGGCCCGGGGCTTCCGCACCAAAACATTTGGAATGGTGACATTTGCCAGATCGGTTTTCTATCGCTCATTTGCACGTCATGTCAATGATATCATGTCACCGTGTGGGACTGTGGGTCAA
Organism: Salmo trutta; assembly: GCF_901001165.1. Classification (NCBI taxonomy): domain Eukaryota; kingdom Metazoa; phylum Chordata; class Actinopteri; order Salmoniformes; family Salmonidae; genus Salmo; species Salmo trutta. Next base: position 7,433,885 of record NC_042995.1, on the reverse strand, counting down.
TTAACCTTGTCGGAGTGGGAACCCTGATTCTAGTTTGTGAGCTAGGCAGGCTACTGCCTGGGAAGGTCTCCCACTCAGAAGTACGAGATGGGGAGGGGGGCGGGGGTAGGTTGACCTCAGGTCTCCCCACTGGAAGCCCGAGGTAGTGGGAGCGGGGGTAGGTTGACCTCAGGTCTCCCCACTGGAAGCCCGAGGTAGGGGGAGCGGGGATAGGTTGACCTCAGGTCTCCCCACTGGAAGCCCGAGGCAGGGGGAGCGGGGGTAGGTTGATCTCAGGTCTCCCCACTGGAAGCCCGAGGCAGGGGGAGCGGGGGTAGGTTGATCTCAGGTCTCCCCACTGGAAGCCCGAGGCAGGGGGAGCGGGGGTAGGTTGATCTCAGGTCTCCCCACTGGAAGCCCGAGGCAGGGGGAGCGGGGGTAGGTTGATCTCAGGTCTCCCCACTGGAAGCCCGAGGCAGGGGGAGCGGGGGTAGGTTGATCTCAGGTCTCCCCACTGGAAGCCCGAGGTAGTGGGAGCGGGGGTAGGTTGATCTCAGGTCTCCCCACTGGAAGCCCGAGGCAGGGGGAGCGGGGGTAGGTTGATCTCAGGTCTCCCCACTGGAAGCCCGAGGTAGTGGGAGCGGGGGTAGGTTGATCTCAGGTCTCCCCACTGGAAGCCCGAGGCAGGGGGAGCAGGCGAATCTATCAAACAGCACAACTCTAACTTTGATTTTACTAAATGCATTAGTACTGTACAATCACACTACAAAATGCTCCCAAATAAACCACAATTCATTCATAGTACTGTGAATATATAGTTTTGCAGACACATTGCTGCATTTTCTTCTGTTTTGTTCAAAATGGTTAAGAATAATATAAAACCAGTCTGCACACCACCAAGGTGAATTGGTTTAGTCTTGACTCTTGGTTAACAGTGTTGGGGGATGGGTAATGTAGTCTTGACTCTTGGTTAACAGTGTTGGGGGATGGGTAATGTAGTCTTGACTCTTGGTTAACAGTGTTGGGGGATGGATAATGTATTGATGCTTGAGTGCCAAATCAACACAAATGTGTTTCTATTTGTCTTGTTACTTCTTTTTGATATTTATGAGTGTTATTTTTGGATATATATATTTGTATATATTTTGTTGGCTGGGGGAGGGGGTTGAAGGGGGGGGGTTCGCCCAGGGAGCCATACAAGCTAGAACCGCCATCGGGCCTATGTGTGATGGTCTGTTTACTGATGGTCTGTTTACTGATGGTCTGTTTACTGATGGTCTATGTGTGATGGTCTGTTTACTGATGGTCTGTTTACTGATGGTCTGTTTACTGATGGTCTATGTGTGATGGTCTGTTTACTGATGGTATATGTGTGATGGTCTGTTTACTGATGGTCTGTTTACTGATGGTCTATGTGTGATGGTCTGTTTACTGATGGTCTATGTGTGATGGACTGTTTACTGATGGTCTATGTGTGATGGATGGTCGGTTTACTGATGGTCTATGTGTGATGGATGGTCTGTTTACTGATGGTCTATGTGTGATGGATGGTCTGTTTACTGATGTTCTATGTGTGATGGATGGTCTGTTTACTGATGGTCTATGTGTGATGGTCTGTTTACTGATGGTCTATGTGTGATGGTCTGTTTACTGATGGTCTGTTTACTGATGGTCTGTTTATTGATGGTCTATGTGTGATGGTCTGTTTACTGATGGTCTATGTGTGATGGTCTGTTTACTGATGGTCTATGTGTGATGGTCTGTTTACTGATGGTCTATGTGTGATGGTCTGTTTACTGATGGTCTATGTGTGATAGTCTGTTTACTGATGGTCTATGTGTGATGGTCTATTTACTGATGGTCTATGTATGATGTGGTGTTTTTGTTTCATCTCTATTTATTTTTGTATTGTGCAGGTGAATTTGGTAACTTGAATCCTCCAGCACTCTGGGCTTTTATTCATAATCCAGGAAGGATTTCATATTTTTCATCCATATTTTGAGTACAATAGCTGATTTTCACACACAAAAAATAACCCCCAAAAGTAAAGAATAAAACGTAAAGACCACTTTCCCGATGCTGGCTTGGCACGCTCCCTCGCCAGAGGCCAACTTGGGAGTGGAGGGGCTGTTTGTCGCTAGCTAGCCTGGAACACATGGCCAGATGACAATTACATCTAGTCCTGAACAATCCACATAGCCTAACAGCACAGAGCCTCACAAAGCCTAACAGCACAGAGCCTCACAAAGCCTAACAGCACAGAGCCTCACAGAGCCTAACAGCACAGAGCCTCACAGAGCCTAACAGCACAGAGCCTCACAGAGCCTAACAGCACAGAGCCTCACAGAGCCTAACAGCTCAGTCTAACAGCTCAGAGTCTAACAGCTTAGAGTCTAACAGCTTAGAGTCTAACAGCTCAGAGTCTAACAGCTCAGAGTCTAACAGCTCAGAGTCTAACAGCTCAGAGTCTAACAGCTCAGAGTCTAACAGCTCAGAGTCTAACAGCTCAGAGTCCAATAGCTCAGAGCCTAACAGAGATTAACAGCTCAGAGTCTAACAGCTCAGAGCCTAACAGAGTTTAACTGCTCAGAGTCTAACAGCTCCGAGTCTAACAGCTCCGAGTCTAACAGCTCCGAGTCTAACAGCTCCGAGTCTAACAGCTCCGAGTCTAACAGCTCCGAGTCTAACAGCTCCGAGTCTAACAGCTCCGAGTCTAACAGCTCCGAGTCTAACAGCTCGGTGTCTAACAGCTCGGTGTCTAACAGCTCGGTGTCTAACAGCTCAGAGTCTAACAGCTCAGAGTCTAACAGCTCAGAGTCTAACAGCTCAGAGTCTAACAACTCAGAGCCTAACAGAGCCTAACAGAGTATAACAGCTCAGAGCCTAACAGCTCCGAGTCTAACAGCTCCGAGTCTAACAGCTCCATGTCTAACAGCTCCGAGTCTGACAGCTCCGAGTCTCACAGCTCAGAGTCTGACAGCTCAGAGCCTAACAGAGCCTAACAGAGTATAACAGCTCGGAGTCTAACAGCTCCGAGTCTGACAGCTCAGAGTCTGACAGCTCGGTGTCGAACAGCTCGGAGTCTAACAGCTCAGAGTCTAACAGCTTAGAGTCTAACAGCTCAGAGTCTAACAGCTCAGAGTCTAACAGCTCAGAGTCTAACAGCTCAGAGTCTAACAGCTCAGAGTCTAACAGCTCAGGCAGAGTCTAACAGCTCAGAGTCTAACAGCTCAGAGTCTAACAGCTCAGAGTCTAACAGCTCAGAGTCTAACAGCTCAGAGTCTAACAGCTCAGAGTCTAACAGCTCAGAGTCTAACAGCTCCGAGTCTAACAGCTCGGTGTCTAACAGCTCGGTGTCTAACAGCTCGGTGTCTAACAGCTCGGTGTCTAACAGCTCGGTGTCTAACAGCTCGGTGTCTAACAGCTCGGTGTCTAACAGCTCGGTGTCTAACAGCTCGGTGTCTAACAGCTCAGAGTCTAACAGCTCAGAGTCTAACATCTCAGTCTAACAGCTCAGAGTCTAACAACTCAGAGCCTAACAGAGCCTAACAGAGTCTAACAGCTCAGAGTATAACAGCTCAGAGCCTAACAGCTCAGAGTCTAACAGAGCCTAACAGCTCAGAGTATAACAGCTCAGAGCCTAACAGCTTAGAGTTTAACAGCTCAGAGTCTAACAGAGCCTAACAGCACAGAGCCCAACAGCTCATCAGAGCCCAACAGCTCAGAGCCTAACAGCTCAGAGTCTAACAGCTCAGAGCCTAACAGAGTTTAACAGCTCGGAGTCTAACAGCTCGGAGTCTAACAGCTCGGAGTCTAACAGCTCGGAGTCTAACAGCTCAGAGTCTAACAGCTCAGAGTCTAACAGCTCAGAGTCTAACAGCTCAGAGTCTAACAGCTCAGAGTCTAACAGCTCAGAGTCTAACAGCTCAGAGTCTAACAGCTCAGCTCCCTCCATACTGCCTGGGTATATTTATCCCTCCAGTTGCTCTTGCCAAGGGATTTTGGATCACTCCGGAGCGAGCATATAACTAAAACCCTGAAAATCCCCCAGAATGTTCTAGTCACCCCAATTACAAATCTCCTCACCATCGTCGTCATCAAAGGCCTAAGATGTTGAAGTATTTGGGTTTTAAGTTGGGAAGAAGAGATGATCTCCCTGCAAACAGTGGCATGTCACATACAGATGTATCGGGAAATACATTCTGTACATTCTATAGAACCACAACACTGTCACCCAGTATTATCATGTTCATTCTAGGTGTTTTTAAAACACCATTGAAAAGCACTTCATACCTGTAGTGCTTACATTCATTTTACATATACAGATGTAGGGTTTCAATTTGACCAGTTTCTCACAGCAGGAATATACATTAGAATTAATAGATGTTTTTGTAGGGGTTAATAAAACATTTTGTGGGCAAATCAAGTCTGAAATGTTAAATTGGTAATGACAAACTTTTTAAACAAAGTTGTGCATGTCCTGCTGTGCTTTTGACCAGTAAAGAGTTAGCTAAGTAGACTAACAGCTCAGAGCTGTTCTCTCTCTGGTCAAAAACATTTTTCCATGTAATATAGGGTTAGGATACTTTTCTTAGTGACATGGGAGAGTAAATGTGACAATTTTACCAGTGCCCTTTTTTATAATAAATGGCATAAATAAATACATTAATTGGGCATGTCAACTTTGATGGCAGAAAAAAATCCCCCCCACCCTAATGTTTGTAAAAGCTGTTTGTCACCTGTCCTCTGTCTGAATGGCCCTGCTAACTGTTCTTTAATCGACTGGTGTCAGCCTGAACTGCTGTGGTGGGGTGAGGTCTCGTGGGAGAAAGAGAGAGGGAAGTGGGGGGGTATGAGGGGCGGACACTGCTCCCAGGGGGGTTCCCCATAAAGATAACTTGGGTGGCCATTTTGGGGGGGGACGGGGGGTTTGTGGGGGACGAAGGGCAGTTGGAATTCTGTGAGTCTCCGGTCGGCAGGCAAGTCCACGAATACCAGTGCCACTACATTGTTGCGACTTGTATTGACTTAAAGAGAGCCAAACAATTCCCTTTTCAGAGTACACCTCATTGTCCTCCCACAGCGCTGGCTATGAATATTATCAATCCCTTAAATATTACCCTCTTTGTATCCGACGGCAATGGAGAGGTAGATGTCCATAAGAAAGTATAAATTAAATCTCTGTGGGCCTTTGTGAAGCAATAGAGAGAAGGGTGAGAGTGGGACTGGGCGACTATTGAATGGGAGTGAATGATAGGGGCGTTTTGGGAAAATTACCCATCAGGCAACACAGTATCATCAACACAATTCCACTGGGGCCGGGTTGCCAGGTTTGGAAGATTGACACCGTATGGCAGCGGCGGCGAACAGGGGCCGAGTGACTACGTCTCCTCTCACACGCAGGCAGCATGCAGCTTGGGAAAATGAAGATGTTCATTAAAACAGGAAGGATTAGTCTTGGCTTAAATCATTATTATGGTAATACACGGGCTGGGAGGACAGATAAATGGAGACTCACCTTATCAAAACAAACAGCTTTAAGTGCAGGTCCTTCTGTGGGAAGGAAGGAACCTCCAGACTGCAGCCTTGTTGTTTTCTAGTCTTCTCCTCCCCAACACAACACGGCTGGCTCAGGGAGGAAGGGAGAATGATGGATGTTGTTTTCTTTCTATCTAGAATGGCTTTTTCTCTCCTCTCTGTCTGTTTTAAAACAGTGTGTTGTATTCTAGGGAAGCTCCTCTTCATCTCAATGGGATTTTCTTGTTACGTAAAGGTTAAATGAAATAAAACGGTATTGCGTAACAATTATTTAGTAATTACTTTTTGGTTTCTTGGTGATCACTATGTGGTACAAGGTAGTTACCAAACATATTGAATTTCTTGCAAGATATACCAGGTTAACTCCAGCTGAAATAAGATTTACAAAATATATCCTTCCAGGTAAATTGTATTTAATCTGTGTTTAGTTATCCCTCGCTAAATTCAGGCATCTAAAGTTTGTAATTTCCACTTTAAAATGTCAGACTTGATTTGCCCTTATGAAAAATGTATCAACCCCTACAAAAAAATGGCAATTAATTATAATCCACATAATAATTCACATTTCCTGTTGCTGCAGGATTATTTTCCCGCTGTAGCAAAGTGGCTCAAAATAAGATCCTACATCCGTAGTTATACTGGAATGGTCACTCAATGCAGTTGTCACTCCGATTCACTTAGGGAAGATTATCAAGAGGATGGAAGAAGTGTACTGGAGCAGAGTGAAAACCATGTGTCTGAACATTGTGTAGGTGTTGTATCCATCCAAGGCCTCTGGCATAAAGACGCACCCCCTCTCACATCAGCCTCCATAAAGCCTGCTGTTAGCGGAGGAGAGTATGTGCACTCAGCTTTTGTGTTCCCTGATGTTTTCTGTTCTTTCTCCGGCGAGGTAGATGCATGGACTGTTGGGCTACTGCTGCAATGTTGTCTCCTACCTTAGAGTCTTAGACCATGTCTTAGACACACACACACACACACACAAACACACACATTTCGTGTGCCTGGGCAGTGACAGAGAGATTAACTTCCAACTTTGTTTTGACAATTTTGATTAAGCAGCGGAAAGGAACACCTGTACAGCAGTGGGAACAATACGCCGGGCCTTTAGAGAGATTGATTTGCTACATTAAAAAGGGCCCTTTGTCTAAAACCCAGGGCTGCTTTGTTATGCTAAAGAGAGATGGAAGATTTCCAATTCAATTTCACCTGAGCGCTGGTCAGCTATACGCTCCTCTTTTGTCCCGTCCCTCGAGCACGGTTCCTGTCTTTTAAACCGCAATTTAGCTGCCGTGGTGGACAGAGGGGAAATTGACAGGCGGAAGAGGGGTACTATCCCTCTCTCTTTCTCTCTCTGTCTGTCTGTCTCTCTCCCATCATGATGGAAACATTATGGCTGCCATTCAGCCTAAGTAGAGAGAGAGAGAGAGACGTGACATAGTCAGATTCAACACCCCCACCCCCAACAGCCAGATTACTGAACTAATAACATTTACTACAGGGAGAAAACAAATTCTGTTAACTCTGTGATGAGTGAACCCCTTTTCAGGTGTGACAGTGTCACCCAGCCGTAGAGTCCTGATATTCCTCATAGCCTCAGCCTCACAATGGCAATTAAATAGCAATCTCACAGAGTGGGCATATCTGACTGGACTTTCCAATCAAAAAGCGCAGCGCTACGTCTACCTGACAATCTACGTTAATGAGGTTTGAGAGTGAAGATAAAAAAAGACATCTGCGTATGAACTTTTTCAAGCTGCTTTGCCGTGAATGGTGGGTTACGGTGGGTATTGTTTGTTGGCTGTAGTGGCAGTGCTTGCTGGGGATGCTATTGAGCATGGCAGATCATGTATGGCTTGACCTTAGACTGGACACGCATAACCTACAAGACGCACGCTCACACTCACACACACGCACACAAATATGATTCAACATATCCCAGCCTCTTGCTAGACCGTCATTGTAAGTAAGAATTTGTTCTTAATTGACTTGCCTGGTTAAATAAAGATATACACTACATGACCAAAAGTATGTGGACACTCGTCGAACATCTCATTCCAAAATCATGGGCATTAATAACAGCCTCCACTCTCCTGGGAAGGCTTTACACTAGATGATGGAACATTGCAGCAGGGACTTGATTCCATTCAGCCACAAGAACAATGAGGTCGGGCACTGATGTTGGGCTATTAGGCCTGGCTCGCAGTCGGCGAGTCTGTATGTTGGCAGCAGCCTCTCTATGTTAGTGATGGCTGTTTAACAGTCTGATGGCCTTGAGATAGAAGCTGTTTTTCAGTCTCTCGGTTCCAGCTTTGATGAACCTGTACTGACGTTGCCTTCTGGATGATAGCGGGGTGAACAGTCAGTGGCTCGTTGTGGCTCGTTAAGCAGACTGCACTACCCTCTGGAGAGCCTTGCGGTTGAGGGCGGTGCAATTGCCGTACCAGGCGGTGATACAGCCTGACAGGATGCTCTCGATTGTGCATCTGTAAAAGTTTGTGAGTGTTTAATATGACAAGCCAAATTTCTTCAGCCTCCTGAGGCTGAAGAGGCGCTGTTGCGCCTTCTTCACCACGCTGTCTGTGTGGGTGGACCATTTCAGTTTGTCCGCGATGTATCGCTGTTGGTAATCAGGCCTACCACTGTAGTGTTGTCTGCAAACTTGACGACTGAGTTGGAGGCGTGCTTGGCCACGCAGTCATGGGTGAACAGGGAGTACAGAGGGGCTGAGCACGCACCCTTGTGGGGCCCCAGTGTTGAGGATCAGCGGGGTAGAGATGTTGTTTCCTACCTTCACCCCCTGGGGGCGGCCCGACAGGAAGTCCAGGACCCAGTTGCACAGGGCAGGGTCGAGACCCATGGTCTCGAGCTTAATGACGAGTTTGGAGGGTTCTATGGTGTTAAATGCTGAGCTGTAGTCAATGAACAGCATTCTTACATAGGTATTCCTGTTAACACAACGTGCCATTGGAACACAGGAGTGATGGTTGCTGATAATGGGCCTCTGTATGCCTATGTAGGTATTCCGTTCAAAATCAGCCGTTTCCAGCTACAATAGTCATTTACAACATTAACAATGTCCACACTGTATTTCTGATCTATTTGATGTCATTTTAATGGACAAAAAATTTGCTTTTCTTTCAAAAACAAGGACAACGTCTAAGTGACCCCAAACTTTTGAACGGTAGTGTAGGGACCATACAGGTACCCTACTGCCTTTTCCTTATACAAAATGAAGACTATGTAGAGTGAGAGAGAATCTCAAGGACCTTAGCCAGTCTTTCTAGCTATCACTTCAAAACAGAGCTGTGTGGTTGTAATGCACGTAGTTTCTCCCCATCATTTCACTGTTTCTCTCTCTCTCTCTCTCTCTCTCTCTCTCTCTCTCATCAGCATGATCCCTCACTCTCTCTGTCTGCCAAGTATTAGTATTCTGCTTGTCTCTGCGCCCAGAGAGAATTAAGGAACAGCAAGAGGAGAATTTGAACGGCTTCCATAAAGTCTTCAAACTCTTTCGGAATCAGGAGAAAAAAGAGAGGAGGAATTAAAAGGAGGGAGGCGGAGGATGAAAAAGAAATAGTCATATCATCAGAAATGTTTATAAAAGTGTTGGATGAGAGGAAGGAGGAGAGGTTTCTGTGATTATGGTTTTAAGGGGGGGGGGTTGATCATCCTAATCGTTGCCTAGGGTGACAGCGTTGTTGGATTCACACTAAGGGAAGACTGGGAACCGGACCAGGGAAAGCTTGCTTCGGAGTGGAGAGGAGACAGACAGACAGACAGTCAGATAGGGAATCAGACAGACAGTCAGATAGGGAATCAGACAGACAGACAGACAGACAGACAGGAAATCAGAGTCAATGTTGGAAAATAGACAGTGACTCCTTGGCCTCCCAGCGATGAATTATGGAGGAGCAGAGAGGATGAGTATAGAGTAGGAATGGGAAGGAGAAGAACAGAGGAGAATTGGGGAGTGGAAGAAGAGTTGACAGTAGGGTTGGGGTTAATTCCACAAATGTAGTTCTCATTCATTTCCATTTCCCTGTAAATTCTATTTAATTCCATTCAAATTTCAGGTCATTCTTTGAATTCAGGGATAATTAAATTCCTCTAAATTCCAATGTTAGGTAAATTCCAAGAATTGAATTCCCAATTCAATTGTATCCCCAATATTTCCACAAATTAAAATTAAATTCCCTCAGGCTTTCAGGCTGATCATGCCAATGTTCAAACACCCTACAGATGTAGGATCATAATTTGATCAGTCTTTTGTTGCTGAGGATTTTCCTGCATAGCAGGAAATGCAAACTTGTGGTGTATTCTAGCTTTAAAAAGGCTTCTAAAGTTTGTCATTTCCACTTTAAAATGTTAGACTTGATTTTCCCTAATGGAAAATGCATCAATCCAAAAAATTTCCATTAATTATAATCCACATAATCATTCACATAACCTGTTGCTGCTGGATTATTTTCCTGCTGTAGCAAACTGTCAAATGAAGATCCTACATCTGTAGTTATACTGGAAATGTAAAAAGTTCAAATGATTTAAAACAAATCCTGCAGTACATTTTATACTAATTGCATTCATTCCAAATGTACAAATATTGAATTCCAATTCCATTTTTTTTTTACAATTCCAATTAATTTCCAATTCAAACAGTCCAAACAGTCTAATTGCAATTCCATAACTTGAAAACTTTTCAAATTCAATTTTAATTCAGTGTAAATTCTCCATTTCATGAGTGAATCCTTTTTTTACATTTCAAATGAAATTGGAATTGACCTGAACCCTGGTTGAGATACAAATCAGTGCACACCTATAAGTGCTGTAAACACACATTTGCATAATGTCCATAAAAACATTAAGAATATCCATATTGATATCCCCATACCTGTTAAAAAAATGTAATAAATGAGACCATTATTTAGAGAGCAACGCTACAAGTTAGTGAGTCATTGGGATCCTGTGTGTCCATGGCTACAGCCCAGAGGGAGTGGTGACCAGAGCAGCCTGGCTGCAGAACTGTTCTTTTCAGACGTTGGTGACAATGGGGACAAAAGCCTGGCCCTGGGTGACACCAGGGAAACCCCATTCACTCTTTGGGAGCTCTGTGTTTGTGTGTGGCTTCGATATCACACATGTTATGGACCTGTTATGGACAAAATAGCAGATCACTTTATACAGTAGTAGGCCTAAATACTGCCCCAGTCTCATGAACATATTGAGTACTATTTTCCTGCAATTAATAGAACGGAACAAATCCAATAACTGGTCCAGGTAATTTAAAGGTTGTGGAACTGACATTCTGCTGGGGGAAGAAACAACCACAACGACTCATTATTCTCCATGCAAGGGTTAGCGTTCACGGTATTTCTCCAACGGAGCTTTTCTCAGTTACCATTTAGCAACAAATTGACTGACAAATCCAGCAACAATGTGGATGACGAACCCTGGAATCCTTCCCTGGATTTGTCGGTCCCCAACATGATCTGGGTGCTGTTTACCTCAGAGATGGGCTGCTTTATCCCTCTACAGTTACAGTATCTAATCTGGATAGAAACAAAACTAGCGCTAACGATAACTAGCACAACGCTAATACTAGCCCGGTTCTTCTGCATGTGACAGGCCCACTAATAGGATTTAATGGGGTCCATTTGCATGTCAGGGTTTTTGATTTTCTGAAGGAAAGAATGAAAGAAAAAGAACGGAGGGAGGGGACAAGGGGAGGAGGGGGAATTAAACGCTAAATGCACACTGCAGCACCAATTGGTTTCAAGAAGACAGTTTTCTGACAATCGTTGAAGCCCAATTATATTGGACTGGCTGTGTTTTTACTGAGTGGTATGCTACACCGAGCCTCCATTTTGAACAACAAACGTCTCTCATGCCAACCTTGTCAACTCTCGTATCCTACACATCTGCCTCCTTCAGAGAAGTGGAGCTTCTTCCTTTTGTGCTCCAGCTCTCGTTCGGTACAAAAGTTCTGAAATCCATACTCACGTACTGTCTCACTTTGACAGTAACAGGTAGGCTATTAATCAGATGAAAGCACGGCTCAGCAGCGCAGTAAAGATACTGCCACTTTAATGTGCCTTATTCTAATAACTACTCTGGGACACATACCTGAATCAATCATCTCTACTTTGAGAGTCTACTGAGTCTACTGAGCTTTTGAATGGTTTTCTACTGTCTGTATTAACTGTTCAAACAGAGTAGGGCGTCTGTGTGTGTTTGTAGAGCGAGGATGACGTGACAGTCAGTCAGTGTAGCTGGATCTCATATTACTGTGTACAGTGAGATTCCCTATATAGCACACTACTTTTGACCAGGACCCATAGTGACGCAATGTTCAATTCATATGCCTTGGTAGTTAATTGTCTGGTTGACAAGGCCAGTCTGGAGAGCCTGGCAAAGTGTTTTTTACGGCACATTGACATTACTAGATACAGAGTACTCATTGTTAGGCAGCATCTAAGATCTTGGTCAACATATGCACTTGATTTATCCTCAGCTCAGCAATTTTGGGCCTGTTCCATTTATTTAATTGCGGAAAAAGAAACCAATTACAGTAGTTGAAAGTATTTGACATGTATGTGTTTGACTCAGATCTGCAAAGTCCCAGTTGACTTAGTGTCCAGTCAACCAACAGTCGCCTAGTGAGGTATGTATCAGATTCCTTTTGGTCCTTTTTAAGAAGTTAAGAAGCTAGAAAGAGTGGTTTCCTAGAAGCTATATATTTACACACAGAGTTTTTATCGTGACAGTAATATCTAGCACTCTTCTTCACTATTCACTGTAGGACTGTCTTTGTAATGCGCCTCCCAAGCTTATCTGAACTCACAACTAGGAGGAGAAAAAGTACTATTGTCTCCACATTCGTTTGAAGACCATTTCTCAGACAACCATGAATTATTTCCAATACAACACTATAAGAAATGCCTAATTAATTAATACGTGTGCAGAGAAATGCTATTCACTCTGATATCAAAATGTAGCATAAAGCTATCGTATGTTTTGTTTTATAGTTTGCGTTATTAATTTCATATTCTGATTTTAATTGGTTTTAATTTTCAATTAATAATCATATTCAAAAAATAATCAGTTCACTGTGTGTGGGGGCTAACTGAACCGGAGTAGCTCAAATCAAGAAGTTGATGAAAGTTGAACAAACAAATCTATATGCTATTGTCATCTTTGTGTGTGCGTGCGCATTCGTTCGTGCGTTTGTGTGTGTGTGTGTGTGTGTGTGTGTGTGTGTGTGTGTGTGTGTGTGTGTGTGTGTGTGTGTAGGCCCTCTCAGGTCAGGGCAGTGGGTAGGCAGTCATGCTTTGAGGCGGTGGTGGGCAGCCTCTCTCCTCGGGGTTCTATCTCTGTGTGGATGATTAGATGGCTTGGGTCGGATTCCTGATTCCTGAGCCAGAGCCAAGCTCTCCTACAACCCAGAGGGATGGAGAGAGCCTGGAAGAGAGAGAGAGAGAGGGAGCGATAGTGAGAGGGACAGAGAGAGAAGCTATAGCTCTATAGCTGTACCAGTAATCCCCCTGCTCTCTCAGGCTCAGTCCCCGGCCTGGGAGCCACTGTTTATTGGCGTGTAATGGGATCAGGACGTGGCGTAGTCAATATCAGAGCAAACATCGGCGAGTAAAGTGGCTGATCCGGGGGGAGATGAGAGGACTAATCCCTCTATAGCCCTGAGGAGATGCTCTCCTCCTCTCTCCTCTCTCCTCTTCTCCATGGCTTTATTATCCCCCCGATTGACTTACTCTGCAGGCAAACACGAGAAGCCGTGGCCGAGTGGGATGAGGAGAGGGGGGCACAGGCTGCTAAATATACTGTGTGTGTGTGTGTGTGTGTGTGTGTGTGTGTGTGTGTGTGTGTGTGTGTGTGTGTGTGTGTGTGTGTGCCGTGGAAGATGCTTTAGATTTATCTGTTTAGTTGCTGAGAGATTAAACCTGATAATCCCCTTCCTAACCCCCCCCCCCTTACTGGTGTCTCCTTTGGAATGACTTGAAGTGGCTGGGTGTTTGAAATATAAGAAGCTCCACTCATTTTTGCCTTCTGCCGTTGTGCTTCGGTGATCAGAAAGAGAATTGACGCCCTTCTTATTGTCATCAATCTCAAATCTCAAATCTTTTCTTATCGTTCTGCTGTCATGCCCCCAAGGAGTGAGGTAATTGATTGGTGGGATTACTGTGGTAACATTTAATTTATTGTGTTTTTAATGCATGTATCTTTTCCTATCATCTTGTTGGCGGTAGGCGATGATAAGATGAATATACTGTAGGAGTTGACTTGGATAGGAGAGCTCTTAGAGTTTGTCCTTCAGTTGATTGACTGTCAGTGCCTTTCAGTACTCAGAAAACAATTTCAATGTTGTCTGTAAGAAAAGGTGTGAACTATAATTGAAGGTCATTGAAAGCTAGATACCTAGAAACTCAGACAGCCATCTGAAAATTGCTGTTGATACTATGAGAAGGAAGTATATCACTCTGACTTTAAGTCAGAAATGCGTGGGTTGTGCATATTGTGTATTTTCTTTTGAAAAGTTCAGTTTAGCTGATTCGAAGAAAGCCTAGGATACTGTTTAAAAAACTGTCCATTCTACTTAATAACTTTTTGTTTGAGGTCAACAGTGCTCTCTGTATGAAGGCCTACAGCAGGGATCATCAACTAGGTTCAGCCTCAGGCTGATTTCTTTCTTGAGCGGATGGTCAGGGGGCCAGAACATCATTACAAATCATTTGTAGACTACAAATTGACAGCGAGAAACCCAAACCGATCAGTGGCGGTCAAATGTAAACATTGCTTACATTCACGTTTCTCTCTACTATGTGAGGGAATACTTTGGAACAGATCCCCCCCCCCCAATTTTTTTTTTTAACTAGGCCTACCGGGGAACAGTGGATTTGATTTTTACCTTGTCAGCTCAGGGATTCGATCCAGCAACCTTTCGGTTACTGGCCCAGCGCTCTAACCACTAAGCTACCATTAGGCTACCTGCTGGTTACTGGCCCAACGCTCTAACCACTAAGCTACCACTAGGCTACCTGGAACTGATTTGCCTTTTTATGTCCAACAATAAAAAAAATATGTATCAAAAAATGGGGGTCAAATAAAATCACCCACGGCCGCAAGTTGAGGGACCCTGGCCTACAGTATGAGACTGAAGGTTACATTAAGATGTTTCAGGAAGAGTCCTTGTTACAGGAATGTCTGATGGACAACAGTCCTTAAGCATCACAATTCAACACAGGATGACTTTACTATCCCCCTTAGTGGGCAATTTACCATCGAATACATTATTCGGGAACACAAGAACAATTACTGTACATCTAAATACATCCTTAGTACATGTAGAACAAATAAAGGAAGGGAAGCAGTGTAAGGTACACTCTAGTAGGTCTCTGTAGATAGAAGGTGCTCTTTGGTTAAAGGGGTTAATTAGTCTTTAAAAAGCAAGGAGGACCAAGGCACTCGTCACAGAATTAAAATACCTTTTATTTGTGAGGCATGTTCAATGGAACAAAGACTTTAAAACTCTGACGCGTTTCGGCAGCATGGCCTTCGTCAGGGAGTACAATACATTTTAATTATGTGAAAAGTGACTTGTTCATCCTTACTACATGGTGCACTTATGTGCTTTACCTGGTAACTTACCTTACCTGCAGTTACTATCAACAGAGTCATTCCATTTTAGTTACCAGATGACATATAGAGTTGTACTGTTTGGGCTGGAAGTAATGGCAGGTGTTGCAGATGTTACCAGCAACCTTTCCAACCATAATGTACACAGTATGTTATACACAGTATGTTATACACAGTATGTTATACACAGTATGTTATGCACTGTATTCACACCCACTGCATGTGGTACTCCCGAGCTCTGAGAGTCTTTGTATTGGTGTAATTTGTTTACCTACTCCTGTGGGTTTGTTTACCGAGCGTTTGCATGTGAAGACCTTGAATTACAAGCCACCCTACACATCGCCCGGGCGCCAAACATGCCATCTTCTCCCCACCCCGCTGCTCACAATTTCATGTCTTTTTTAAACTCGCCTCAGCATGGTAATTTCTTTCATCCCTTTTTCTCTCTCCCTCCTCCTCCCTTCTTTCTTCCTCTTTTTCTCCAGTTTGATGAATACTAAGTGTTTACCTTTGGTGGTGACATACTAAACAAATCATGAAGGTGATTGTCCTTCTCTTGATAGTTTATTAGAGAATGGTCCTGTATTTTATCACATGATAATCATACAGACATTTTACAATTTCAAATGATCCAGTAGGTATACAATACTTTTTGGTTTCTTTGGAATTCATTGAAACAAGCACCGCTGTGTACCATTTGGTGCTAGGTAGCAATTTGATGCTTTGTACAATTGTGGAATTGTGGAAATCTTTGAATAGGAACAAAAATCAGACACTCTTTACCACAGTTTCTCTGTGTGTACCAGGGGAAATAGGTCTGTAAAGCAAAGTGTTCAGTGGGTTTTCACCAACAACCAATTCGTCAGGAAAAGTTCCGCCTCCATTCATTTTCAACGAGGGCACACAGAGAAATGTGCGGGGGATTGTGGGAAGGCGAGCGGCGAGAACCCTGCTAGCGGATTGGTAGAACAAGTTGAAGCTCTGCTCTACTTTATGAAAGTTTAAAGTGGAGAGATGCATTGGAGAGGAATGTTGTCAAAGAGGAGGCACCGCCTCTGGTCAAAACCCACTGTAACTGTTCCCTACAGTAGCCTTCTCTCTCCCTTCAGTAGCCTACTGAAAATCAAAGCATTCCCTACCGTAGTTGCTCCCTACAGTAGTGTAAACCAAAGTGTTCCCTACAGTAGTGTAAACCAAAGTGCTCCCTACAGTAGTGTAAACCAAGGTGTTCCCTACAGTAGTGTAAACCAAAGTGCTCCCTACAGTAGTGTAAACCAAGGTGTTCCCTACAGTAGTGTAAACCAAAGTGCTCCCTACAGTAGTGTAAACCAAGGTGTTCCCTACAGTAGTGTAAACCAAAGTGTTCCCTACAGTAGTGTAAACCAAGGTGTTCCCTACAATAGTGTAAACCAAAGTGCTCCCTACAGTAGTGTAAACCAAAGTGTTCCCTACAGTAGTGTAAACCAAAGTGTTCCCTACAGTAGTGTAAACCAAAGTGTTCCCTACAGTAGTGTAAACCAAAGTGTTCCCTACAGTACTGTAAACCCAAGCGTTCCCTACAGTAGTGTAAACCAAGGTGTTCCCTACAGTAGTGTAAACCAAAGTGCTCCCTACAGTAGTGTAAACCAAGGTGTTCCCTACAGTAGTGTAAACCAAAGTGCTCCCTACAGTAGTGTAAACCAAGGTGTTCCCTACAGTAGTGTAAACCAAAGTGTTCCCTACAGTAGTGTAAACCAAGGTGTTCCCTACAATAGTGTAAACCAAAGTGCTCCCTACAGTAGTGTAAACCAAAGTGTTCCCTACAGTAGTGTAAACCAAAGTGTTCCCTACAGTAGTGTAAACCAAAGTGTTCCCTACAGTAGTGTAAACCAAAGTGTTCCCTACAGTACTGTAAACCCAAGCGTTCCCTACAGTAGTGTAAACCAAGGTGTTCCCTACAGTAGTGTAAACCAAAGTGTTCCCTACAGTAGTGTAAACCAAGGTGTTCCCTACAGTAGTGTAAACCAAAGTGCTCCCTACAGTAGTGTAAACCAAAGTGCTCCCTACAGTAGTGTAAACCAAGGTGTTCCCTACAGTAGTGTAAACCAAAGTGTTCCCTACAGTAGTGTAAACCAAAGTGTTCCCTACAGTAGTGTAAACCAAAGTGTTCCCTACAGTAGTGTAAACCAAAGTGTTCCCTACAGTAGTGTAAACCAAAGTGCTCCCTACAGTAGTGTAAACCAAAGTGCTCCCTACAGTAGTGTAAACCAAAGTGCTCCCTACAGTAGTGTAAACCAAAGTGTTCCCTACAGTAGTGTAAGCCAAAGTGTTCCCTACAGTAGTGTAAACCAAAGTGTTCCCTACAGTAGTGTAAACCCAAGACAGTACTCCTGTCTCTAGCTCAGTGTCTCAGCAGGGTCTTCAACGGAGACATCAGTGTTTAATGCACCCCCTGATTAGTTTACCTTCCTATGATTGGAAATTAATTAAACTGATTAAAACGGATCCCGCCAGAGGGGCCACACTCTGAGGCACAGCTCAGTCCCCCGAGAGAATGAGAGAGAGAACAAGGGAAACAGTTTAGAGAGTGAGAGTAAAACGAGAGGGACAGAGAGAAAAATTGAGGGTGGAAGAGAAAGAGAGATCGAGAGAGAGAGCTTGAAGAGGAGAGAGGCTCATTTGAGTCCCGACAGAATGCAATCAGCTCTCCTGCGGCATCCTAATGAAATCAATAAGAGATGGGAGATGTTTGCGTTAACAAGGCAGCTCCCTGGTCTCACCCTCCTATCTGTTTAGACAATAGACTGAGTCTTGTTAGATCCATCAGCATCATTCAGGACTGCTCATCTAGGTGACCATTAATACAGGACAACAGATGAGTTTGGCAAAACATTGTTAGCGAGTTCAGTATGGACACTATTTCCCCCCAATTTGCAGCAGAGGCCCTCTGTCCTTCCGTCAAGCCCGTTCCCACTGACGACATCTCATTTAGACACAGGGGAACTATGTGCTGGCTACAATTTTTTGCTTTGGGTAACCCGGTAACACATTTACATTTCAGTCATTAAGCATGTCAGCGCCAGGTTTCTAAAACTTCCCCCCACTGCCCTCTCTTCTCGTCCAGGTGAATATATATATATGAGAGAGAGAGAGAGAGAGAGAGAGGTGTCCGACTATGAGATGAAGCTGATGGATCTTGATGTAGAACAGAGAGAGAGAATGGAGGTTTAGGGGGCAGAGAGATTATTAGGGAGGGGTTTCCATAGTGATGAGGCCCTAGCTCTCTGAGTGCTTCTTCCCAGAAGGCTAATTGGTATGCGTCTCTCGGCCGGCCTTCTCCCTCTTCCTAACCACAACCCCCTGCCTCTAACAACGTAAACTTTGTTTCTACCCCACAGTGGCAAGGTGGAGATTGTAGTAAAGGAGTTGTGCCTGTCTATGGATGGAGGCTGGCTGGCTGCTTGACTGGAAGATGCCTGGGTAGAGGGTACCACAGCAGTTAGACACGTGGGGTCTCTGCCATCAGCTGCACAGAGCTATAGGACAGAAAGTGGACACCTCATGGGACAAACAACAGAAAACTACCAACGTCCAAATATGTTACAACATGTGACATTTCTTCAATTAGACAACCAGGAAACTGAAATGGAACCTGTGAAGGTTTAGCCACACCATCTTCCACCCATGCATGTTACTGTATAATAATCTCCCCATGCGGAGTCGTTTCACACTCTCCCAGGCAGACACAAAATTCTTAACAGGTCGCCTCACACCCGCGTTTTCTCTGCTTGTAACCAGTTGATTTAATGTGCCTCCCACATCCATCCAGGCGAGCATGTAAAAGACTAATTGACAAATGCTTTAAATCATTTCTAATTAGCACAAGTGCAATAATAATTGGCCGGGTAATGGGAGTGCTAATTAGCGGTAGCAGTGTGTGTGGGAGTTGTGTGTGGTTGAGTGAGCCCTGCAGGGGTGCAGATGGAACAGGGACACTCGAGAAGAGGGGGCTCTTGTAGGGCCAAGGGGCCAGACAGAGAGGCCCTTTGTTCCCATGGATGTCTTGCGGGTGGCCCCCCAGCTCCGCCTGGGAGGAGAAGGACCAGCGGTTTTTGTCTCGCTGCTGCTAATTGAATCTGTAGCTAGCCTCTGGACGCGGCTGGGCTGTGTTTTTGGAGGAGAATTGTCGACTGACTGGTCTCGCCATTTCTTTTTCAAATATCACCTGCTGGAGAACATACGAGAAAAAGCTCTCACTGTGGCAACAGGAAACTGTAGTCTGTCTGTTGCCACTGCTTTCTCTGCTGAAATAGTACATCTCAGTGGACAGTGGATTTGGAGGCATACTTAGATACTGTACATTATGGAAACCCAAACTACTCATTCCTTCATTGCTTTGTGTTGACATTTGATACCATGAAGGCGAATCCTGACTAGCTTGTGTAACTTGAAATTGTTCTTATCTGCCATTGATTCAGCTCAGGGTTTGATCATTTGGGACTATTCCATTGGTTCCATTGTACTGGGCAAGCATAATGCATCTCATAATGTGATACCAGTGAGTCTTGTAGAAATGCATATTTCATTTTTAGAATATCCGTGTCGAAGGGCCACTTTTGGAATATGTGTTTGACCCAGGTGTGAAGCTGACTGTGATTGACATGTCTGTACTCTGTTACGTACTCCCATCATTGATCACATGCAGTCTAACGGTAGGCTCTAATAGCTGTCTGATCATAATCTACATAGTGGATTGGAGACTAATTCCCTGCGAATAAGCACTTCATTAAGGTATTTTACCACCTTGTCCCAGTCTTCAAATTATCCTGGAAATTAGCTGCTAACTGCTATGAGTATTTCAGTACTGATTTACTTTACAGTTTTGTTTCAGATGGTATTAACATAGACTTTAACGGTGGCTACCTGGTACAAAATTATATTTAGCTATATTTTTCCAAGAATCCCAAACTAAAAGTATTACTAAGTAGTAATGATGTCATTATTCTAATTAGATCTGCTCTATGTGCTCATACTATTGATAACATGTTAATGTACCTTTCAGCAGTCCACAGAGATGGAATACAGTATAATAGCACTCCAGTTTTTGCTACCTAAAACATTGACATTTCCTCGCTGTCTATGCTCTTCATTTGGTTGCTAATGTTGCATATTGCATCTTGTGCTAATTGGCTAATTGCAAATCCTTAAAGGGAAACTTCACCGCTAGACACTATGTGGGGTGTTTTCCCAGTCCCCCTACATACTTATGAGGGATGAGGTGTTTCAGACATAATTATGAACCATAACAATATTTTAGAATTTTTGCACCGGGAGAGTTCAGCCAATGACGCCATTGATTGAGCCTGCTGTCTGATCTTAAATGAAGTGAGTCATGTTTTGTAGCAATTATTGTTGCCTTTGTGTTTCGCCGATTGCACGATCACGCTAGTAGCGAGTAGATATTGTTGTCCTTGTTCAGTAGAGCCATTGGACTATCTGCCACGACATTGCAGGATATCTTGGGTTTGTGGGCTACTTCTAAATTTCACTGTGGCCGCCATGGCATTTCTCTTAAAAATATATATATACAGTACCAGTCAAATGTTTGGATGCACCTACTCATTCAAGGGTTTTTCTTTATTTTTAGTATTTTCTACAATGTAGAATAATAGTGAAGACATCAAACTATGAAATAACACATATGGGATCATGTAGTAACCATTTTTTTTTCATAATCAAGATATATTTTATATTTGAGATTCTTCAAAGTAGCCACCATTTGCTTGATGACAGCTTTGCACACTCTTGGCATTCTCTCAACCAGCTTCACCTGGAATGCTTTTCCAACAGTCTTGAAGGAGTTCCCACATATGCTGAGCACTTGTTGGCTGCTTTTCCTTCACTCTGCGGACCAACTCATCCCAAACCATCTCAATTGGGTTGAGGTCGGGGGATTGTGGAGGCCAGGTCATCTGATGCAGCACTCCATCACTCTCCTTCTTGGTCAAATAGCCCTTACACAGCCTGGAGGTGTGTTTTGGGTCATTGTCTTGTTGAAAAACAAAGGACAGTCCCACTAAGCGCAAACCAGATGGGATGGCGTATCGCTGGAACCTCCCAGATCAACTGGCAGCGGCACCCTAGACCAGCGAGACCAGGAGGGCAAATGACAAACGAGTCATTTGTTTTGCTGTTGGTAACTAGCTAGCAATATAAGCTCTCTTTTCACACGAGGCAGTGTTGTTCAGTACAGTATAGTTTTGTGATTGATTCGGCCATAGCGGCGCCTACTAGCCAAGCTAGCCAAGTTGAGCTAGCTAGCTTTGTTTGCTATACCCAAAATGTACTGTAGCCTAATGCTATAGCTAGCTAGCTAACATTAGCTAGCTAGCCTAGCTAGCTTAAGTGCATCTCATTAGGAGCAAAACTGGAGAAATGTTTTGATGATGATTAGGAAGAGTAAAGGAATGACTTTGGCTTTATAACTCATATTTTGAATAACTATAACTTGTAGTTAGCTAGCTAACATGTGACTGTGAGATATTCTGCATTGTGCTGCTACAGTTGGAATACAGACAGTACACAACGATTGCTCATGAAAGTCATAGCGTTTTTGTCAATCTCTTACAGACAATACTGTTTGGTGGCCTACAGATTATTTTTGGAGTTTGTTCTACGTGGGGAGAAGCTAGGCACCGAATCTCCTTGCCTGCGTGTGTTGTTGGGGCCATTTGAGCAATTCATCCCTCACACGATGGACATTACGTTGGCTACAAATAAGTTGATGACTTTAGAAGATGTGAAAGGACCATAACAACAATCTCCCCTTTATCAAAGTGATTGCAAACACCTAATTTCACCCACCAAACACATCATGTGCAAGTATTCCCTTTGTAGAATTGCAGTATTTATTATAGGCGTAGTAGTACATTTTTCTTCTACTGTATATAAACACACCTCGATCTCCAGAGCAAATAAACGTTGTCTTAATACAGTCTATGACTACTTGTTTGCTACATTGGCAGACTAATCTACTGTTTTATTGAAACGTTTACTTATTTGCTACACTGACAAACTAATCTACTGTTTTATTGAAACATGTTTACTTGTTTGCTACATTGACAGACTAATCTACTGTTTTATTGAAACGTTTACTTGCCAAGTTGAAATGATACACCAACTCCCTGCATCATTTGTTTTAGCAGTAAGATTGTAGCTAGTTATTTACAAATACATTTCATCAATATCACAATGAATTGATACAGAAGTTGAAGTCAACAATTTATTGGTTTCTGATGCAGCTGGGACCATTAGTCACTTGTCAGTACACTTTTGAAAAATATAAAACATTTGATAAAAAACTCCATTATATACATACACTGAGTACACCAAACATTATGAACACCTTCCGAATATTGATTTATGCCCCCACCTTTTGCCCTCAGAACAGCCTCAATTCATTGGGTCATGGACTCTACAAGGTGTTGAAAGGGTTTTTCAGGGACGCTGGCCCATGTTGACTCATTGTAGTTCTTGAGACAAACTGGTGTGCCTGGCACCTACTACCATACCCCGTTCAAAGGCACTTAAATCTTTTGTCTTGCCCATTCAGCGTCTGAATGGCACACATACACAATCCATCTCTCAATTGTCTCAAGGCTTAACAATCCTTCTTTAACCTTTAACCTTTAACCTGTGAACCTCCCCTTCATTTACACTGATTGAAGTGGATTTACCTGGATTCACCTGATCAATCTATGTTATGGAAAAAGCAGGTGTTCTTAATGTTTTGTATTCTCGGTGTATGTAACAGCTAGCAATATCTAGACCACAATGCAGTTGTGAGCATACTAGGCATTCTATATTATACTACAACATCATAACTAAATATGGATCTTGTGTTTGCTGAATGTTCCAGGCAGGGTCCTGAATGTTCTTCAGCTGGTGAACCTCGTCTTGTGTTGGGCAATGGCAACTGGTCTCGCAGAACTTCATGAGCTCCATGACCTTGGACTCATAGACTATACACTTTGGCTCTTGCCAGCCCTGTGCAGTCGTTTCCTCTTCCGAGTCAGATGATGTTAAGCTGGTGTCAAGGTAATCGTCAGAAGCAGGATTAGTCTGTACGACATACACTAGTGAGTGATTAGCCAACATTTTACTACTTTGTCCCCATCAATACACACTCAAACAAGGTACTACATCCACCCATCCCCCTTGTGTCAATAGATCATGCATACTAACCTTCACACACAATACCCACCCCAACAGACACCAGTCAGTCACCCACACCATCCCCTCCTTACTAATAACTCTGCTTTTCTTCAATTTAGATTTCAAGCTTTGCATAAACAATCAACTAAGCCTCCATAATACAGAGAAAACTACAGTAGAAGTTATAGCCTACTTATTAACACACCAACTATGACAACAAGACACGGACCATGTTAATGCCTAGCTCCAGTATATTTATTTGCTCATCATGGAGTCATGAAAATGATTTAGAAAAGGTGACTCACACTAGTTCCTGGTGCTGAGCTTGATGTCGATGCTGCTGCAGATGTTGATGGGATCGGACTCTGTAAATAGAACACGTAAGCCAGTCAAGTTAGCCTCTGCAGTAATTAGTTAGCTAGCTAACGGTTGGATAAGGTCCTGTAGGCTTAAGCTAATGTAACCTAACGTAGCTGACGTTAGCTTGCAAAGTTGCAAATCACATCGGCAGATAGCTTTTAACTAATTACATTTATTTGCTTTGGAATGTCTAGCTAGCGTATTATAAAAGCCAGCTATGGTTCACTAGCTAGTTAGCTAGCTAAGTTAACTACGTTACCGCTGCTCGACTTCTTAGTAAGGTAAGCAATGAAATGTTACCAAAGCAGCCTATACTTGCTTGTAATTTGCACATCCAGGTACTGAGCACCCTACCATGATTAAACTTTATAGTTGTTATGGACACATAAAAAAAATAAGAATTGTTATTCGCAAGCTGATGTACTATGAAAGAGTGACTGGTCCAGTGAGTAACGTTAGCTAGCTACCTGTTGACACCCATTCAGTGCCATCCGTTTTGTCACCAAAGCCCCATGATGGGCTATGTACAGGTGCAGTGATCTGTGAGCTGCTCTGACAGCTGGTGCTTAAAGCTAGTGAGGGAGATATGAGTCTCCAGCTTCAGTGATTTTTGCAGTTCGTTCCAGTCATTGGCAGCAGAGAACTTGAAGGAAAGGCGGCCAAAGGAGGAATTGGCTGCACCTGTACATAGCCCATCTGTAAACAGCCCATCCAACTACCTCATCCCCATTCTGTATTTATTTATTTATTTATCTTGCTCCTTTGCACCCCAGTATCTCTACTTGCACATTCATCTTCTGCACATCTACCATTCCAGTATTTAATTGCTATATTGTAATTACTTCGCCACCATGGCCTATTTATTGCCTTAACTCCCTTATCTTACCTCTCATTTTCACTCACTGTATATCAACATTTTCTTTTCTTTTTTTCTACTGTATTATTGACTGTCTGTTTTGTTTATTCCATGTGTAACTCTGTGTTGTTATATGTGTCGAACTGCTATGATTTATCTTGGCCAGGTCGCAGTTGCAAATGAGAACTTGTTCTCAACTAGCCTACCTGGTTATATAAAGGTGAAATAAAAAAATAAACATTCTTAACTGGATCCACCTCGACAGTTGTCGTACTACGTCCTGAAATCGCTATGAATTCTGGATAATGTGGTTCGCTTACAACCAGGAAATGTAGTTGGCCCATTTCTACCGGGGAGATGCAGAAACGCTCGTATTGTCGTGTAGTGAGGAAATTCTCTATGTTAATTACATATTAATGGACATATACAGTGAAAGAGCAGCGGTGGAATTTCCCTTTAAAGAACGCTAGTAATCTAAGAGCTTTTACCCTGTCTCTGTCGCTCTGTCTCTTTGTCTCTGTCTCTCTGTCTCTCTGTCTCTCTGTCTCTTTGTCTCTTTGTCTCTGTCTCTCTCTGTCTCTGTCTCTGTTTCTGTTTCTGTCTCACTCACTCTCATTCACTCTCTCTCTCTCTGTCTCACTCCGTCTTTCTCTTGCTCTCTCTCACACACTATCTCTCTCGGTTTCTCTCTGTTTATCTGTCTCTCTGTCTCTTTGTCTCTGTCTCTCTCTGTTTCTGTCTCACTCACTCTTATTCACTCTCTCTCTCTGTCTCACTCCATCTTTCTCTTGCTCTCTCTCGGTTTCTCTCTGTTTATCTCTCTCTTTGTCTCTCTCTGTCTCCCTCCTTCACCCCTCCCTCATCAATCACCACAGATATTTGGCATGTCATTCAATTAGTCCCCCCCCCCAAAAAATAAAATAAAATCTATTATGTCATTATTTTGCTTCAGCTCCCAATTTGATCTATACCTGAGAGATCTTGAGATATTTTAGTTCCACCACTGTAAGCTGTAGTCACAGCTAATCGCCCATCTCTCTCTGAGCTGACTCACCCATAATGGTCGGCATTGATTTTCAGACAAACTCTTGATAACACACGTATGTAACTTAAATCACAATCTGAAATACACTGTCTATTGCTTAAAATTCAAGTTACATACTAGTGTCACGATGAGAACTTGTACATTCTCTTAACAAACAGCATGTTTAAGAGATTGTGTAATCCTTGAAACCATGGTGGACAAGTTACATTTATCTCTTCTGCTGAATGTAATGTATTGGTGCTTGGACTATCTGTGATCATTGGTTTTTAATCGGAGGTGATGTCATGATGTCTGTCTCTGCCGATCGATGAGCTTGACAAGGCATCTGTCTACCTGCGTGGTGGCCAGGCAAATCACAGAGAGAGATGAGAGAATTGTCCTGTCGCAGCCTGTCTGGTAAATATGCCAACATATATAAAGATACGGTTTGGTCCCGTGGCCTTTCACTGACATTTAGAGCGCCTGGGCAAGGACATGCCCTTTTCTCTTTCTCCCTGTTTCTCTGGGATAATCAGGTGGTTTGAAAGGAAGACCGATAAGGGCTTTGTTTGCGTTGACAATGTCCTGATGATATGGCCTGGGAAGATCACAGGCAAGACTCCCCTCTTTCTAAAGGAGGGAGCCACCGGAGAGAACTCATTACTTTAGTGCATCTGGGTTAATTAGCTCAGTCCCTCCTCAAGATTGAATGGAAGAATCACACCAGGATTTCTCCAAGAGGGATATTTAGACTTACGGCCAAATAGAAAATGTCGCAGAATTTCCTTAAGCACAGAAATGTTTTGAAAGCAACAGTACCAGTGGAAATAATTTGAATCAAACCTGCGACAAAATATTGATAGTCAATATGTCAATGTCAATATGTAAAATGTCAATATGGTTTAATAAAAAATGTACTGTAACTTGACCACATTTGGAATTAAGATATCGATTGTGACATAAACGTACCTGGCCTAACATCATCCTGTCTCCTGTTCTCAGCACAATCTCTCTCATTTCTCTGTCTCTGTCTCATTTCTCTCACCATGGCCTTATTTGCCTTTACCTCCCTTATCTCACATCATTTGCTCACATTGTATATAGTCTTATTTTTTTTTGTACTGTATCATTGATTGTATCTTGTTTTACTCCATGTGTAACTCTGTGTTTTTGTATGTTGTCGAACTGCTTTGCTTTATCTTGGCCAGGTCGCAATTGTAAATGAGAATTTGTTCTCAACTTGCCTACCTGGTTAAATAAAGGTGAAATAAATAAACATTGATTTCCCCCCTTCTCTCCGTTTGGGTTTTCATGACAGTCTTTTTGATCCTATTCTGTTTTAGAATCTGGAGCTTCAACCATGTGCTCTCCCTCACCTCCATTTTACACTATAAATTACATTTATGTCAAGTTGTCTCTCTAAGTGCAGTAAGAAAAGATAAAAGCTTTTTTTAATGCTCTCTGTGTTATTTCTAAGTGTGGAACTACAGTCCTACCACACTTAATAGCCTTTCAACCTGGTGTTTCTGCCACTCTTTGAATGAGGCATGTTGTTGTGTGGGGAAGTCTGTGAGCAGATGAAGTACATGGTGATGTGGTACTGAGGGCTTCAGCTCTGGTTCTGCCTGTGATATCTGGAAGCACTAGGTGGTCTGAAGGATATATCCTGAACAAAAACTATACAAAGTTTGGGGACACTTAGTTTGGGGACACTTAGAAATGTCCTTGTTTTTTTCTTCTCTCTTACTCTCATTTCTCTCTCTCTGTCTTTTTCTCTCTTGCTGTATCTATCACTTTATCTCTATCCCCCTATCCCCAGCTCTTCCATTATTCTCTTTATTTTCTCTCATCATTTGAAGTATAGTATTTGAATGATATCGGCATTGACTGAAACAGCATTACACATGTAATTGTCAGTTGTGTTGAACTCTTCCCAACAGTAAGTCCCTAAAGGTGCCGATTGTTGCCACATCCTTCCTCAGTAAATAGCAAGTTAAAAAGTGGGAGTCAGAAATAGGACTGTAAAAGATAAAGCGTTGTGCATTGTGATCAGATTTCCATCACACTGTACTGTAGGCCATATGTAATGTGTGGGATGGGATAGAGCCTAGACAACAGAGGCAGCAGCAGCAGAAGCAGGTTCATCTGTGTGGTGTGTTGTCTTTGTTCAGAGGCTACGTCATAAAAACTTCATCCCAGGGTAATGTAGGTGGCTACACAGCCATCTAGCCTAGAGGGGAAAACAAGACTAATCTTTTCTTCAGTCAGGCCTTTCTGTTCAGACTGTCAGTCAGTGTCTCAGCGAGTGGGGGAATTCGTTAAAGGACGAACAACAGAGTGTGATCTGAGTAGCAGCAGTGTGTCAGTGTTTGAACTGAAGCTCAGCTCGCTGTAATCTGTCTTTTTACTCCGGGTGAATATGCTCCTGCCATGGGATCAGTCATCTGGTAATCTGTAATCTCCTCTGTTGAGGGAATGTAGGACTCACTTTAGGAGGGTTTACTTTAGAGGAAACCCCAACATATTCCCTCCCTCCTAGACACGAAAATAATAAAATAAGATTATCAACGTGAGAAATACTCCAGGAGAAATGTGAAGTTTTCAATCTCTTACATTCTTCCTAATTCTGCTCATAAGTGATATTTGAATGCTTCTGAGTACATGGCAAAGCCATATTTAAATGACGGTATATTCAGTTGTTAAGACGCCGTTAGAGACCAAAATTTGCCACATTTTAGGGATAATGCCATTGCTTTACAAAAGGAACAGCGGCAAAATGCTATGGTATTTCATTTCCTGTCTTGAGAAATTAGAAGCAGAACACCATTTGGGAATGTGTTTCTCTGCCTTCGATGCATTACATTCCAAAAAGCAAAGCGATATGTTAACCCCGATCTATAACGTATTAAAATGAGTGAGGATGTCACTTAAAGTAGTGGGCGCAGTAATTGTGGCTCCAAATTTGTATCATATTTCCGTTCTCGGTTGCTTTTAAAGGCTCCATCACACCGATGTATAATGCATTTTGAAATATATCCATTTCGTCTAGGAATCCCCCAATGTATTGGCAACACACATAATGATTCACTTTAAAGGGCTTGGTCGGACTTCTAACCTATGTAAATAGTACACTCTGAGATGACTCTAATACCTGATAAGAGGGTGAAATTGCCATCACATTACAACCCTCCATCAGAGAGAGAGAGAGAGGGACTGGAGCTGGACCCGCATATTAGAACCACTTTGGATGATTACCAGGACTCTGATTGGTCAGAGGAGTCAGGAGGCGGGGTCAGGAAGAGGTGTGGGGGAGGGCGTGGTTCTGTTAGAACTGCTGATGATGGCTGTGTAGCTGTAACATTCTCTGTCCCAGCTCGCTAATATCTGTTGAACTGACGCGTTTTTAGACATGTGGTGCAGGTTTGAAAGTGTGTTGCTAGATCCAGATAGATGGGTTACAGACATTCACATGAGCTGGACATAATATATCAAGCTACACATTTTATTCTTATTTTACCTCTTCTGTTTTTTTTACACCTAGCAAATGTCTTGTTCATTTCAGTTCGAATATTTTTTTGTCTTTGTCTTTTCCACGTATTCTCAAGTGGTTAGAACATTTCACATCAATAGATTGCCCCTTGATTCTTGTCTTATTCACATCAGATCTTTGTGTCAGTGTTCCTGAGTATTTTTAAAAGATGTCATGATTGTAATAAGCCATATCAATGATATGGAACCATATCTCTAGGACTTCTACTACATCACAACTCGATCCTTCAGAATATTATCTTGAATATTACTATCCTTAAACATCTACCATTTTATGTTGTTTTTTATATATATGTAGATAATATATTATATATATTTGGCACTTCTGCCTACCGCTTTCTGTATTTATTGTGTAAGGATTTTGCCTCAGAGCATATTTGAAGTGTTTTATTCTCACATAGAATCTAGTTGTCATGCTTGCTCAAGAAATTACTAAAAAAGCAAGGGATTGCCAGTTGTGATATTGTGCTGTATTCTTCATACGACTGTGAAAATTGGCAAACATTCATATCCCTGTGAATACACTGTTTAGATTATATTTACAAACAATATTTGTTTAGTCCTTATTATTTTCATTTAGGGAAATATGATACTTTTTTTGCTGGCTCATTTATTTGAAATAGCAGACTGTTATGATAGCAGAAACCCATTAACGTCACAAAGCTTTTTATCTTCACATGAGCCATTTAAATGTCATTAAATAGACACACACTAACTGTTCAAATCCGTTTCTCCATTGTTACTTCTTTAGAAAAAGAATTACTAGCATTTTTGCTGTCAGAATAATAGCAAATATCCCATTTAAAATATTGTTAGGACACACAAATGCTGGATGGTCTTTTCATGTAATTCAGTTTTATTCATCCAGTGTAAACAGGCCAGATGATAATTAGGCTCCAGTCTGTTTAGCTGAATATCAAAATATCAGCCATTTATACCCTCCATTGACTAGCATTTCTTATTTTATATTGAAAGTAATTTCATGATTTGAAAACTATAAATGATAGCTCAACATTGTTTGCTGGTTTGTGCTATTAACTATTAAATCAATGAATTGATTAACCATTCCAAGTTATAATTATTTATTGGAGGTGATTGATTGGGAATTGGAAAATTGATGCTATACATTTACAGTATCCATGTCTCTTTGGTTATGGCTCCCGAGGCAGGGAGAAAAGCTAAAGGGAGAAATAGCATTGAAAGGAAAGCCATTATGTCAGTAGAGCAGAAACAGAGAGAGAGGAGAGAGTCTGGGAGCAGAGCAAGGCATTAAAGTGGAAGCCTCTCTCTCTCCTCTTCAGTGTCAGTGACTTGGCTAGATGAGCAAGGAGCAGCACTTACAGTATAACGTCAGTAATTTAGGAATGCTTTATTGCTGGGTTTGTCTCTCCTGAAATGACAACGCTACTGTCATTGTGTAGTCGTGTGTAATTGTGTTGTTTCCTACTCTGTGATTGAGCTGAAATAGAGGCAGCCTTTCTTTCTCCTCTCTCCCCCCTCTCTCTCTCTTTCTCCTATTTCTGTCTCTCTCTCTCCTCTGTCTCACTCTCTCTCGCTCCTCTCTCTGTATCTCTCTGTCTCTGTCGCTCTCTCTCTCGCCTCTCTGTCTCTCTCTCCTCTCTCTCCTCTGAATTCAATTTCAATTTTCAATTTAATACGGGCTTTATTGGCATGGGAAACATATGTTTACATTGCCAAAGCAAGTGAAATAGATAATAAACAAAAGTGAAATAAACAATACAAAATTCAACTCTCTCTCTATCTCTCTCCTCTCTCTCTCTCTCCTCTCTCCTCTCTCCTCTCTCTCTCTCCTCTCCTCACTCTCTCCTCTGTCTCCTCTCTCTCCCTCTCCTCTCTGTCTCTCTCCTCTCTCTCTACAGTATCTTAGAGGTAATTGCAGCTGCTTCTGCACTGCTTTTTATTTCATCTTTCCTTTCATAAGGAAGGAGTGGATGAAAGAACAGCTGACAGACACATGCTTGTTAATATACTAGAGAGCTGTTTCATTCCCTCGGCCAGGGTGATAATAGTGCACCAAAACTTTGTTTTTGTTATAATATTATAGAATAATTAAATATGAAGATAAAACAGAGTAAAACACGTGGTAATATTCATTGAATGATAATTGATGATTCATTGATACAATTAAAAAATGCTTCTATGCATAATTTATCTCGAATAAATGCTCCGTTTTTTCCTGGAAACAAACAGATGCTGACATCAGACTGTTACGGCCCTGGCTCAAGGTTTTTAACAGGCTAAAACAAATAGCTTTCCTTTGTACCATGGAGACCACGGGGCCTGTGTTCTTGGTTTCTCTGGTAACCAAAGTCTTTCTCTATTGGTTTAGGTACTCAACTCCCTGCTAGAGCCAAAATAAGGTCTCTATTTGTTTAGGTATGGAACTCCCTGCTAGAGACAAAATGAGGTCTCTATTGGTTTAGGTACTCAACTCCCTGCTAGAGACAAAATGAGGTCTCTATTGGTTTAGGTATTGAACTCCCTGCTAGAGACAAAATTAAGTCTCTATTGGTTTAGGTACTCAACTCCCTGCTAGAGACAAAATAAGGTCTCTATTTGTTTAGGTATGGAACTCCCTGCTAGAGACAAAATGAGGTCTCTATTGGTTTAGGTACTCAACTCCCTGCTAGAGACAAAATGAGGTCTCTATTTGTTTAGGTATTGAACTCCCTGCTAGAGACAAAATTAAGTCTCTATTGGTTTAGGTACTCAACTCCCTGCTAGAGACAAAATGAGGTCTCTATTGGTTTAGGTACTCAACTCCCTGCTAGAGACAAAATGAGATCTCTATTGGTTTAGGTACTCAACTCCTTGCTAGAGACAAAATTAGGTCTCTATTGGTTTAGGTATTGAACTCCCTGCTGGAGACAAAATGAGGTCTCTATTTGTTTAGATATTGAACTCCCTGCTAGAGACAAAATGAGGTCTCTATTTGTTTAGATATTGAACTCTCTGCTAGAGACAAAATTAGGTCTCTATTTGTTTAGATATTGAACTCCCTGCTAGAGACAGGGTCCTGCGCTAGTGATTTCTTATCAGAAAATCTGATTAAGACCAGGAGTTTTACTGCAGCCCACACAAAATAAATCATTCACATTCAGCCTCCAACCCGTCAGAGTAGAGGAGAGTAGATAAGATTAGGGGGAGGAGTTAGAGGGAAGGACAGAAGAGTAGGGGGAGGAGTTAGAGGGGAGGAGAGAAGAGTAGGGGGAGGAGTAGAGGGGAAGAGAGAAGAGTAGGGGGAGGTGTTAGAGGGGAGGAGAGAGGAGCAGAGGGGAGGAGAGATGAGTAAGGGGGGATGGTAGTAGAGAGGAGGAGGGGAGAGTAGAGGAAAGTATAGGAGAGGAGAGGAAAGGGGAGGAGAGTAGGGGGAGGCGTAGAGAGTATGGGGGAGGAGAAGAGGAGAGTATGGGGTAGGAGTAGAGGAGAGGAGAGGAGAGGGGAGCAGAGGAGAGCATGGGGGAGGAATAGAGGGGAGGAAAGGAGAGCAGGGGAGGGGAGAGTATAGGAGGAGAGTAGAGTAGAGGAGAGGGGAGGAGAGTAGAGGAAAGGGGAGGAGAGTAGGGGAGGGGAGGGGTGTAGAGGAGAGGGGAGGAGAGTAGGGGAGAAGAGAGGGGAGGGGTGTAGGGGAGAGGGTAGGAGAGTAGGGGAGGGGAGGAGAGAGTAATGGATGGGAGTAGAGGAGAGGAGAGGAGAGGAGAGGAGAGGAGAGGAGAGGGGAGGAGAGTAGAGGCAAGGTGAGGAGAGGAGAGGAGAGGAGAGGAGAGGGGTGTAGAGGAGAGGGGAGGAGAGTAGGGGAGGAGAGAGTAATGGAGAGGAGAGGGGAGGGAGTAGAGGAGAGGAGAGGAGAGGGGAGGAGAGTAGAGGCAAGGGGAGGAGAGTACGGGAGAAGAGAGGGGAGGGGTGTAGAGGAGAGGAGAGGGGAGAAGAGGAGAGTAGGGTAGGGGAGGAGAGAGT
Organism: Salmo trutta; assembly: GCF_901001165.1. Lineage (NCBI taxonomy): Eukaryota > Metazoa > Chordata > Actinopteri > Salmoniformes > Salmonidae > Salmo > Salmo trutta. Next base: position 7,400,763 of record NC_042995.1, on the reverse strand, counting down.
AATGGAGAGGAGAGGGGATGGGAGTAGAGGAGAGGAGAGGAGAGGGGAGGAGAGTAGAGGCAAGGGGATGAGAGTACGGGAGAGGAGAAGGGAGGGGTGTAGAGGAGAGGAGAGGGGAGGGGAGGAGAATATGGGGGAGGAGGAGTAGGGCAGGGGAGCGTAGTGGAGAGGGGAGGGGAGTAGAGTAGATGAGAGGACAGGGGAATAGGGCCTCTCAATAGGGTCTGGAAGTGTGTGGGTCTGAGGAGAGGAGGGACCCCCTTCTTACTTTCTTCTCTGAAATAATCTTTGTTAAAATGGCAACTAGAATAATTGAAGGAAATCCAGTATTTAGAGATTTTACAATAGTAACAATTGTGGCATAGTGTCTGGAAGGACAGGTATTATATCATCCAGGAACATCCACCCAACAGAAACACAATGTTGGCTTAACGGGTAAACCAATCTCCTGATTAAATAAAATAAATGTTACTGGGTAACGAACGACAAATCCTTATTAAAAACTGATTTTTCATTTTGTTTTACATATGCCTTGGGGAAAATGTGTTTGTGTAAAATTCATTCTTGCACATGCAGTATGTGAAATACTCAAAATAAATCTACCAGTAAATTGATCTGTGAAGAATTAAATCTGCCAAATCACCAATGCTGTTCCTGGAGAGCTACAGGATGTGCAGGCTTTTATTCCATCCCAGCACTAACGCATCGGATTTAACTAATCAACTACTTACTCATCAAGACCTTGTTCAGTTGAATCGGCTCTCCAGGGTCGGGTTTAGTGACTACTGATCTACTGCCGTGGGTTTGGTCAGTTCCACTTTAAGACGTTGCTTTTATCTCAAAGCTAAACCACTGGGTGTCACTGTGCTCTCTGGGCCTGGTTGGAAACTCAATGCTTACTGATACTGTGTTACATCAAGTAAATTAGGGGGGGACGAACTCAATATACTTTAAAATGACTAAAACCATTTGAAACTGTGTAGAAATGATAATGGCCCTTCCAGTTCGTTGATTATGTCCAGCTTGCCAATAATCAGCTAAATTAAAACTAAACACTCTGGGAGTGTCGTAAATTCCCCAAAACAATGGACTATCTTTTACAAATTTTGATGCCGAGGAAATATAACCAATTTTCATTGCGGTCTTCCTGACCTCATTGATGACCGAATGTGGCTCCTTGGAGGAAATGATTTTACACCCCTGATATAGACAAACACAGTTTCCATCTGTAACAAAATAGAAAATAAAATAATACTTCCAATGTCCTCCAGGAACAAATGCTTTTCACACAGATCTCTCTCATACATCACACACACACAGTTACTGTTGACCTTGGTAAGACTGAATGTTCTGAATTCAAATGTGATAATGCCTGAATCAATGTTGAAAATGTGTCAATGGCAACACCTACAGTAAATGCTGGAATCTGAAAGATGTTTTGGGTCTTTATATGATTGGTATGTTTTGTGTCCTCACAATGTCTCTCCACAAAGAGGAGGACTTTCAATGAAGTGGTACAGATGTAGGATCTTATTTTGATCACCCTGTTGCAGGAAATGTTTAACTTTTAGTGTACTTGAGGTTTAAAGAGGCTTCTGAAGTTTGTAATTTCCCGTATAAAATGTATCAACCCCTACAAAAATGACCATTAATTATAATAATTCCCATTTCCTGTTGCTGCTGTATTGTTTTCCTGATGTAGCAGAACTGTCTCAAGTTAACACTTTTCACTACTTGAGACTGATTTCAGGAGAGGAACAAGAAATAAAAACATGGGGCTGTGCAACGTAATACAATTATTTCGGATGTCTAGGGAAAAATATGAACTGTAGTGTTCTGTAGTGGTAATATAAGTGTCCCATAACTGTAAGTACTAGCCTGTTACTGACTGACTACACAGCAGTCGGTTTTTCCAGGCTTGTTATTTGGCCAATAAGATATTATTTACATTGGACCCAGGTGTTGTAGTCTCGTTCCACCATCCTGATCTCACCAGTCTACAGGAAACAACAGCGCAGCGGTCAGGATGGTGGATCAGGCTAAGGTTGATGTGAAGTTGACTGAAAAACAGTTCCTCATGTGACCATGGAGATTTTGAATGCCCTCCTTATTCCACATGAACACACCCTGCCTGCCTGCCTGCCTGCCTGCCTGCCTGCCTGCCTGCCTGCCTGCCTGCCCCAAACCAAACCCAGCCCAACCCAGCAGCTACTGAATTAATGAGGCATTTACGGTATTGCCATAAGTATCTCAGTTTCCTCCTGGGGTTTCTGGGAGCTACCCTTTTAGGTGAATAGATGCCACCCACAGCACTCACGCCACACCTCAGTCACACACACGCAAACACACACACACACACACACACACACACACACACACACACACACACACACACACACACACACACACACACACACACACACACACACACACACACACACACACACACACACACACCTCTGCCATAAGTGCACAACGATTATGCACACCAACAAGGGCTGCATTTACCTCATATCGCAAATCAGCTTTTCCAGGCAGATTGAGACATATAGGAGTCCCCCCGTTGAAAGTGACTTGAGGAGAATGACGGAGGCCGTGCTAGGCTGTAAATCAAGCCTGACAGCCCGGCAGAGGGAATCGACAGAGAAGCATAATCACTCAGGGCTAACATCCAACAGGAATTATTGATCCAGAACCACCGTAATCCCCTTCACATAACACAGGCAATTTCATGTAATACCTGTAATAAAGCTGCATTCAAACTCAAGTAGCCATCAAGGGGCTTTGTGTCTGATTCAGGAGGTGAGGGCCTAGGCGCATCAGAAGGAGTGCATCAGGGCCAATAAAAACATAGCCAGTTATTTTCTGACTTTTTTTCCCCTGAGGGTTTTGATAAAGCTTGGTTTAGACAACCAACAGAAAACCTGTGTTTTGTGGTGAGTGGGTATTTTATCACTTTGAGAATTATAGGGCTCTGAAGTTTATGTTCAGTAGAAGATAGAAAAAAGATATGTTTATGAATGAAAAAGCTGCATTGTAGATGGATGTTTTGCATTAGGGTAAAAAGAAAACTAGAAAGAAAAAACCAGTGTCCACAAATGGGATCGAACACCCGACCTGGGATCGAACACCCGACCTGGGATCGAACACGCGACCTGGGATCGAACACCCGGCCTGGGATCGAACACCCGACCTGGGATCGAACACCCGACCTGGGATCGAACACGTGAACACCCAACCTGGGATCGAACACCCGACCTGGGATCGAACACCCGACCTGGGATCGAACACGTGAACACCCAACCTGGGATCGAACACCCGACCTGGGATCGAACACGTGAACACCCAACCTGGGATCGAACACCCGACCTGGGTTCGAACACCCGACCTGGGATCGAACACGTGAACACCCAACCTGGGATCGAACACCCGACCTGGGATCGAACACGTGAACACCCAACCTGGGATCGAACACCCGACCTGGGATCGAACACCCGACCTGGGATCGAACACGTGAACACCCGACCTGGGATCGAACACCCGACCTGGGATCGAACACCCGACCTGGGATCGAACACATGAACACCCAACCTGGGATCGAACACCCGACCTGGGATCGAACACGTGAACACCTGACCTGGGATTGAACACGCGACCTGGGATTGAACATGCGACCTGGGATCGAACACGTGAACACCCAACCTGGGATCGAACACACAACCTGGGATCGAACACCCAACCTGGGATCGAACACACAACCTGGGATCGAACACACAACCTGGGATCGAACACACAACCTGGGATGGAACAGGAAACCTGGGATCAAACAGGAAACCTGGGATGGAACAGGAAACCTGGGATCAAACAGGAAACCTGGGATCGAACACCCAACCTGGGATGGAACAGGAAACCTAGGATCAAACAGGAAACCTGGGATCGAACAGGAAACCTGGGATGGAACAGGAAACCTGGGATCGAACACCCAACCTGGGATGGAACAGGAAACCTGGGATCGAACACCCAACCTGGGATTAAACAGGAAACCTGGGATGGAACAGGAAACCTGGGATCGAACACCCAACCTGGGATGGAACAGGAAACCTGGGATCGAACACCCAACCCGGGATCAAACAGGAAACCTGGGATGGAACAGGAAACCTGGGATGGAACAGGAAACCTGGGATCGAACACCCAACCTGGGATGGAACAGGAAACCTGAGATCAAACAGGAAACCTGGGATCGAACACCCAACCTGGGATGGAACACCCAACCTGGGATGGAACACCCAACCCGGGATCGAACAGGAAACCTGGGATCGAACACCCAACCTGGATGGAACACCCAACCTGGGATGGAACACCCAACCCGGGATCGAACAGGAAACCTGGGATCGAACACCCAACCTGGGATGGAACATGAAACCTGGGATCGAACAGGAAACCTGGGATCAAACAGGAAACCTGGGATCAAACACCCAACCAGTGATTGAACACGCAACCTGGGATGGAACAGGAAACCTGGGATGGAACAGGAAACCTGGGATCAAACAGGAAACCTGGGATCAAACACCCAACCAGTGATTGAACACGCAACCTGGGATGGAACAGGAAACCAGTGATTGAACACACAACCTGGGATCGAACACACAACCTGGGATCAAACACGAAACCTGGGATCGAACAGGAAACCTGGGATCGAACAGGAAACCTGGGATGGAACAGGAAACCTGGGATCGAACACCCAACCCGGGATCGAACAGGAAACCTGGGATCGAACAGGAAACCTGGGATCGAACAGGAAACCTGGGATCGAACACCCAACCCGGGATCAAACAGGAAACCTGGGATCGAACACCCAACCTGGGATGGAACAGGAAACCTGGGATGGAACAGGAAACCTGGGATCGAACACCCAACCTGGGATGGAACAGGAAACCTGGGATGAAACAGGAAACCTGGGATCGAACACCCAACCTGGGATGGAACAGGAAACCTGGGATGAAACAGGAAACCTGGGATCGAACAGGAAACCTTCTAATCCAGAGTCATTGGATTAAGCCCATCCACCTGTTGCCCCTAGTGGCCGGTTTTGAAGGCATTTCCCGGCGTCCTCAGGACATGGATAGATGTCCAATCTCGATTACCTAGCTGGTGTGTGTGTGTGTGTTTGCGTGTGGCATGTGGCGTGCGTGTGTGTGCGGGGTTGCCCACAGTGGTAATTACTGCTGAGTAGACGTTGGCCCTGGACCTCTCCCTCCTCCTCTCCCCCCTTCTCCCCCCTGTGTATCACTGCACAGGCCTTATCAAAGCCTCACCACCCTGCTCATTAATACATGGTCCAGACTGCTGCCGTCTATATATCATTGTCTTTCACTGGAGGCGTCCTAATCACTCTGGTATTATCAGGCAGGGAGCAGCAGGCAGGCAACCACACTGACAGGCAGCCGGGAATCATGGGAGATGTGGGACAGGGTTAAACGAGGCTGACAGTGGCGATAATGCTGACTCGGCTATAAATTAAGATGGGTGGATGATAACAGACAGAAAGAGAGGTGGAGGGGGGGGGGCTACAGAATGACAGACCCCGGGGTTCAGGCTTGGTTAACTTTAACGTACATACTCATCACTGTAAATGTGAGGAATGTGGGGAGAAAACAGTTCTGGTATGGCAGCAGTTGAGAGATGAGTGATGCAGGGAGGCATTCATTCAATCTCTTCTCTCTCTCTGTCTCTCTGTTGGACTGTGAGTTGCTGTCAAATCGGAAGCAGGAATCTGATGGAGCAGAGCAGCCTGGGAAGTTGTGATAGTTGTCTGTGACAGGGAATGGGTTTGAGTGGGCCAATAAGTTGTCTCTGACAGCAGTCGGAGGGGGAGAGAGCTGTAATGTGTGGGTTATAATCAGACAGACGTTTTGACTAGCAGCCATACAGGCCCAGCAGTGGTGTGAATCTTGCCTGGACATTTCCCCATCTCCCCCTCATTGTCACTATCTCAGAGAGGGGGGAGGAGGGGAGAGAAAGAGAGAAAGGGGTGGGGGGGATATAGACAGACAGTTCCTTATCAGATCCAGTCATGAAGTTTTCATTCCTAGACAGAGAAAAAATATCAGACAGACTATCTATCTATCATCTATCTATCTATCTATCTATCTATCTATCTATCTATCTATCTATCTATCTATCTATCTATCTATCTATCTATCTATAATAATATAGATAAATGTAGTTGATTTGTAGAATGTGTGCTAGATTGATAGTGTGTTTCTGAGTGTACGTGTGGCTCAGTGTCTGTGCATTTGTGTGTGATCTTGAAGCTCATCAGCCTGTAGTGTAAGTTGGAAACACAACAGAGATCGCTGTAGACAAACAGAGAATACCTTGGGTCCTGTCGTCCGCACCAGTTTATGTGGATGGCAGCTCTGAAGCCACTCCCGGACACATGGCCCTGCCTCTGTTGTCTCTGTAAGATCCACTAGTTCCAGCTTCATTGCAACACTGAACGTAACCACAGTATAGGTATGTCATTAGAAAACATATTTTTCATTCAGTCTTAAATTAGGCCAGGTTAGTGTTGCGTACTGTGAGGTTGATTTGAAAAGTAAGCAGATACAAACGCCTAATAAGACAGGGACATAAGCTAAAGTTATTTTAGGGTTTTCTTTTTCCCGAAATAGAAACATGTCTTTCAGAGAAGGTGATTTTATTCATCTCTTATATTTGTGTAGTAAGTAACATAGACAGACAGTCTATGAAGTAACACTTCAGGTATAAAATACTACTAGAAAACCCTTTACGTTTCCCATAAATATATCATGTGAATCACAGTGTTTTAGAATGAGGTCAGTCCAGCTCTCCTCACTGTTCACCAAACCAACAACACCTAGCACCATCTTACTGTACCACGTACAACCTGCCTGTTACCGCTCTTCCCCTCCTCCTTTCTCCTCTTTCATCCCTCCTTTTCTCTTAGAGAGGGAGGAGGCTCTTTCCCTGGGCCCTGTTTGTCCCTGTAGAGCTGAGCCATGCGTTTGGCAGTGGCATAATCATGCCTTCACAGGTTGCTCCTCAGGGAGCGAGGGAAGGAGAGGATCCTGATAATCACCCCCCTCCACCACCACTGGGAAACAAGAAAAATAGCACAATTCAATGTAAAACTAATGTGCTTCATACAATTACTGGATGAATCATTTTATTCTATTACTGGACGCCGGGAGAGAAAGGAGAGAGAGAGGAGAGAGAGAGAAAGGAGAGAGAGAGGAGAGAGAGAGAGGAGAGAGAGAGGAGAGAGAGAGAGGAGAGAGAGAGGAGAGAGAGAGAGGAGAGAGAGCGTAGAGAGAGAGCGTAGAGAGAGAGCGTAGAGAGAAAGCGTAGAGAGAGAGGAGAGAGAGAGAGAAAGGAGAGAGAGCGTAGAGAGAGAGAGGAGAGAGAGAGGAGAGAGAGAGGAGAGAGAGAAAGGAGAGAGAGAGGAGAGAGAGAGGAGAGAGAGAGGAGAGAGAGAGAGGAGAGAGAGAGGAGAGAGAGAGAGGAGAGAGAGAGAGGAGAGAGAGAAAGGAGAGAGAGCGTAGAGAGAGAGCGTAGAGAGAGAGCGTAGAGAGAGAGGAGAGAGAGAGAGGAGAGAGAGAGGAGAGAGAGAGAAAGGAGAGAGAGCGTAGAGAGAGAGAGCGTAGAGAGAGAGGAGAGAGAGAAAGGAGAGAGAGCGTAGAGAGAGAGAGGAGAGAGCGTAGAGAGAGAGGAGAGAGAGGGGAGAGAAAGGGGAGAGAAAGGGGAGAGGGGAGAGAGAGAGGAGAGAGAGAGAAAGGAGAGAGCGTAGAGAGAGGAGAGAGAGAGGGGGAGGGAGAGAAAGGAGAGAGAGCGTAGAGAGAGAGAGGAGAGAGCGTAGAGAGAGAGGAGAGAGAGGGGAGAGAAAGGGGAGAGCGTAGAGAGAGAGCGTAGAGAGAGGGGAGAGAGAGAGCATCATCAGGCAAAGATCTGCATTCGGGGAGCATCTCTAAATGCCTTGTTAAAGCAGCAGGTCAAAGGTCACCAGACTTAATTATACCGTAACTGCAGAGAAACGGCCAAATTATCAAATAGGCAGAGAGAGGAATATCCTGATAGAAATAGCAGGAAATTACAACCTTTAATAATATTGCAGAATGCTCATTTCAGCAGACAATGCTTGTCGAGAACCACAATCACAAACGACCATCCTAAATCCTCCTCACCCCACACACCCCTACACCCAAAGGCCTCTGCTTGGGTCCTCGAAAATAACATACGTAAAAGAGGAAGAAAAAAATATTACATTCAAAATGCATGTTGCTGAAAATGAATGGTATTAGTAAAGATATTAGAACAAGTTCATGGTTAACTCTTTTTAACCTCTACCATGTTCTGTACCCCTTTAACCCCAACCCAGTCTCTACCATGTTCTGCTATCCCTTTAACCCCAACCCAGTCTCTACCATGTTCTGTATCCCTTTAACCTCAACCCAGTCTCTACCATGTTCTGCTATCCCTTTAACCCCAACCCAGTCTCTACCATGTTCTGTATCCCTTTAACCTCAACCCAGTCTCTACCATGTTCTGCTATCCCTTTAACCCCAACCCAGTCTCTACCATGTTCTGCTATCCCTTTAACCCCAACCCCAGTCTCTACCATGTTCTGTATCCCTTTAACCCCAACCCAGTCTCTACCATGTTCTGTACCCCTTTAACCCCAACCCAGTCTCTACCATGTTCTGCTATCCCTTTAACCCCAACCCAGTCTCTACCATGTTCTGTATCCCTTTAACCCCAACCCAGTCACTACCATGTTCTGCTATCCCTTTAACCCCAACCCAGTCTCTACCATGTTCTGTACCCCTTTAACCCCAACCCAGTCTCTACCATGTTCTGCTATCCCTTTAACCCCAACCCAGTCTCTACCATGTTCTGTATCCCTTTAACCCCAACCCAGACTCTACCATGTTCTGCTATCCCTTTAACCTCAACCCAGTCTCTACCATGTTCTGCTATCCCTTTAACCCCAACCCAGACTCTACCATGTTCTGTATCCCTTTAACCCCAACTCAGTCTCTACCATGTTCTGCTATCCCTTTAACCCCAACCCAGTCTCTACCATGTTCTGTATCCCTTTAACCCCAACTCAGTCTCTACCATGTTCTGCTATCCCTTTAACCCCAACCCAGTCTCTACCATGTCCTGCTATCCCTTTAACCCCAACCCAGTCTCTACCATGTTCAGCTATCCCTTTAACCCCAACCCAGTCTCTACCATGTTCTGTATCCCTTTAACCTCAACCCAGTCTCTACCATGTTCTGCTATCCCTTTAACCCCAACCCAGTCTCTACCATGTTCTGTACCCCTTTAACCCCAACCCAGTCTCTACCATGTTCTGCTATCCCTTTAACCCCAACCCAGACTCTACCATGTTCTGTATCCCTTTAACCCCAACTCAGTCTCTACCATGTTCTGCTATCCCTTTAACCCCAACCCAGTCTCTACCATGTTCTGTATCCCTTTAACCCCCAACTCAGTCTCTACCATGTTCTGCTATCCCTTTAACCCCAACCCAGTCTCTACCATGTTCTGCTATCCCTTTAACCCCAACCCAGTCTCTACCATGTTCTGCTATCCCTTTAACCCCAACCCAGTCTCTACCATGTTCTGTATCCCTTTAACCTCAACCCAGTCTCTACCATGTTCTGCTATCCCTTTAACCCCAACCCAGTCTCTACCATGTTCTGTATCCCTTTAAACCCCAACCCAGTCTCTACCATGTTCTGCTATCCCTTTAACCCCAACCCAGTCTCTACCATGTTCTGTATCCCTTTAACCCCAACTCAGTCTCTACCATGTTCTGCTATCCCTTTAACCTCAACCCAGTCTCTACCATGTTCTGCTATCCCTTTAACCCCAACCCAGTCTCTACCATGTTCTGTATCCCTTTAACCCCAACCCAGTCTCTACCATGTTCTGCTATCCCTTTAACCCCAACTCAGTCTCTACCATGTTCTGCTATCCCTTTAACCCCAACCCAGTCTCTACCATGTTCTGCTATCCCTTTAACCCAACCCAGTCTCTACCATGTTCTGCTATCCCTTTAACCTCAACCCAGTCTCTACCATGTTCTGCTATCCCTTTAACCTCAACCCAGTCTCTACCATGTTCTGCTATCCCTTTAACCCAACCCAGTCTCTACCATGTTCTGCTATCCCTTTAACCCCAACCCAGTCTCTACCATGTTCTGCTATCCCTTTAACCCCAACCCAGTCTCTACCATGTTCTGCTATCCCATTAACCCCAACCCAGTCTCTACCATGTTCTGTATCCCTTTAACCCCAACCCAGTCTCTACCATGTTCTGCTATCCCTTTAACCCCAACCCAGTCTCTACCATGTTCTGTATCCCTTTAACCCCAACCCAGTCTCTACCATGTTCTGCTATCCCTTTAACCTCAACCCAGTCTCTACCATGTTCTGCTATCCCTTTAACCCCAACCCAGTCTCTACCATGTTCTGTATCCCTTTAACCCCAACCCAGTCTCTACCATGTTCTGCTATCCCTTTAACCCCAACCCAGTCTCTACCATGTTCTGCTATCCCTTTAACCCCAACCCAGTCTCTACCATGTTCTGTATCCCTTAACCCCAACCCAGTCTCTACCATGTTCTGTATCCCTTTAACCCCCAACCCAGTCTCTACCATGTTCTGCTATCCCTTTAACCCCAACCCAGTCTCTACCATGTTCTGCTATCCCTTTAACCCCAACCCAGTCTCTACCATGTTCTGCTATCCCTTTAACCCAACTCAGTCTCTACCATGTTCTGCTATCCCTTTAAACCCCAACCCAGTCTCTACCATGTTCTGCTATCCCTTTAACCCCAACCCAGTCTCTACCATGTTCTGCTATCCCTTTAACCCCAACCCAGTCTCTACCATGTTCTGCTATCCCTTTAACCCCAACTCAGTCTCTACCATGTTCTGCTATCCCTTTAACCCCAACCCAGTCTCTACCATGTTCTGTATCCCTTTAACCCCAACCCAGTCTCTACCATGTTCTGCTATCCCTTTAACCTCAACCCAGTCTCTACCATGTTCTGTATCCCTTTAACCCCAACCCAGTCTCTACCATGTTCTGCTATCCCTTTAACCCCAACTCAGTCTCTACCATGTTCTGTATCCCTTTAACCCCAACCCAGTCTCTACCATGTTCTGTATCCCTTTAACCCCAACCCAGTCTCTACCATGTTCTGTATCCCTTTAACCCCAACCCAGTCTCTACCATGTTCTGTATCCCTTTAACCCCAACTCAGTCTCTACCATGTTCTGCTATCCCTTTAACCCCAACCCAGTCTCTACCATGTTCTGTATCCCTTTAACCTCAACCCAGTCTCTACCATGTTCTGCTATCCCTTTAACCCCAACTCAGTCTCTACCATGTTCTGCTATCCCTTTAACCCCAACCCAGTCTCTACCATGTTCTGTATCCCTTTAACCCCAACCCAGTCTCTACCATGTTCTGTATCCCTTTAACCTCAACCCAGTCTCTACCATGTTCTGTATCCCTTTAACCCCAACCCAGTCTCTACCATGTTCTGTATCCCTTTAACCCCAACCCAGTCTCTACCATGTTCTGCTATCCCTTTAACCCCAACTCAGTCTCTACCATGTTCTGCTATCCCTTTAACCCCAACTCAGTCTCTACCATGTTCTGTATCCCTTTAACCCCAACCCAGTCTCTACCATGTTCTGTATCCCTTTAACCCCAACCCAGTCTCTACCATGTTCTGCTATCCATTTAACCCCAACCCAGTCTCTACCATGTTCTGTATCCCTTTAACCCCAACCCAGTCTCTACCATGTTCTGCTATCCCTTTAACCCCAACCCAGTCTCTACCATGTTCTGCTATCCCTTTAACCCCAACCCAGTCTCTACCATGTTCTGCTATCCCTTTAACCCCAACCCAGTCTCTACCATGTTCTGCTATCCCTTTAACCTCAACCCAGTCTCTACCATGTTCTGTATCCCTTTAACCCCAACCCAGTCTCTACCATGTTCTGTATCCCTTTAACCCCAACCCAGTCTCTACCATGTTCTGCTATCCCTTTAACCCCAACCCAGTCTCTACCATGTTCTGTATTCCTTTAACCCCAACTCAGTCTCTACCATGTTCTGTATCCCTTTAACCCCAACCCAGTCTCTACCATGTTCTGTATCCCTTTAACCCCAACCCAGTCTCTACCATGTTCTGCTATCCCTTTAACCCCAACCCAGTCTCTACCATGTTCTGCTATCCCTTTAACCCCAACTCAGTCTCTACCATGTTCTGTATCCCTTTAACCCCAACCCAGTCTCTACCATGTTCTGCTATCCCTTTAACCCCAACCCAGTCTCTACCATGTTCTGCTATCCCTTTAACCCCAACCCAGTCTCTACCATGTTCTGTATCCCTTTAACCCCAACCCAGTCTCTACCATGTTCTGCTATCCCTTTAACCCCAACCCAGTCTCTACCATGTTCTGTATTCCTTTAACCCCAACCCAGTCTCTACCATGTTCTGCTATCCCTTTAACCCCAACTCAGTCTCTACCATGTTCTGCTATCCCTTTAACCCCAACTCAGTCTCTACCATGTTCTGTATCCCTTTAACCCCAACCCAGTCTCTACCATGTTCTGTATCCCTTTAACCTCAACCCAGTCTCTACCATGTTCTGCTATCCCTTTAACCCCAACCCAGTCTCTACCATGTTCTGCTATCCCTTTAACCCCAACCCAGTCTCTACCATGTTCTGCTATCCCTTTAACCCCAACCCAGTCTCTACCATGTTCTGCTATCCCTTTAACCCCAACCCAGTCTCTACCATGTTCTGCTATCCCTTTAACCCCAACCCAGTCTCTACCATGTTCTGCTATCCCTTTAAACCCAACCCAGTCTCTACCATGTTCTGTATCCCTTTAACCTCAACCCAGTCTCTACCATGTTCTGCTATCCCTTTAACCCCAACCCAGTCTCTACCATGTTCTGTATCCCTTTAACCCAACCCAGTCTCTACCATGTTCTGCTATCCCTTTAACCTCAACCCAGTCTCTACCATGTTCTGTATCCCTTTAACCCCAACCCAGTCTCTACCATGTTCTGCTATCCCTTTAACCCCAACCCAGTCTCTACCATGTTCTGTATCCCTTTAACCCCAACCCAGTCTCTACCATGTTCTGCTATCCCTTTAACCCCAACCCAGTCTCTACCATGTTCTGCTATCCCTTTAACCCAACTCAGTCTCTACCATGTTCTGCTATCCCTTTAACCTCAACCCAGTCTCTACCATGTTCTGTATCCCTTTAACCTCAACCCAGTCTCTACCATGTTCTGTATCCCTTTAACCCCAACCCAGTCTCTACCATGTTCTGCTATCCCTTTAACCCCAACCCAGTCTCTACCATGTTCTGTATCCCTTTAACCCAACCCAGTCTCTACCATGTTCTGCTATCCCTTTAACCTCAACCCAGTCTCTACCATGTTCTGTATCCCTTTAACCCCAACCCAGTCTCTACCATGTTCTGCTATCCCTTTAACCCCAACCCAGTCTCTACCATGTTCTGTATCCCTTTAACCCCAACCCAGTCTCTACCATGTTCTGCTATCCCTTTAACCCCAACCCAGTCTCTACATGTTCTGCTATCCCTTTAACCCCAACCCAGTCTCTACCATGTTCTGTATCCCTTTAACCCCAACCCAGTCTCTACCATGTTCTGCTATCCCTTTAACCCCAACCCAGTCTCTACCATGTTCTGTATCCCTTTAACCCCAACCCAGTCTCTACCATGTTCTGCTATCCCTTTAACCCCAACCCAGTCTCTACCATGTTCTGCTATCCCTTTAACCCCCAACCCAGTCTCTACCATGTTCTGTATCCCTTTAACCCCAACCCAGTCTCTACCATGTTCTGCTATCCCTTTAACCCCAACCCAGTCTCTACCATGTTCTGTATCCCTTTAACCTCAACCCAGTCTCTACCATGTTCTGCTATCCCTTTAACCCCAACTCAGTCTCTACCATGTTCTGTATCCCTTTAACCTCAACCCAGTCTCTACCATGTTCTGCCATCCCTTTAACCCCAACCCAGTCTCTACCATGTTCTGCTATCCCTTTAACCCCAACCCAGTCTCTACCATGTTCTGCTATCCCTTTAACCTCAACCCAGTCTCTACCATGTTCTGCTATCCCTTTAACCCCAACCCAGTCTCTACCATGTTCTGCTATCCCTTTAACCTCAACCCAGTCTCTACCATGTTCTGCTATCCCTTTAACCCCAACCCAGTCTCTACCATGTTCTGCTATCCCTTTAACCTCCTCTACTTGGGGTTGTCACTGGTTACCAAAGCCACAAAGTCAAAATTGTCTACATTGTAAAAATGTATTTACGTTTTGGATTAGGCATAAGGTTGGCAGTGTGGTTAATGTTAGGTTTAAAAATCACATTTGAAACACTTTGTTGCTTTTATGGATTTTGTATTGTTGCTTTTTGATCTATGTTGCTCTGTCTGTATGCTATGTCTTGCTTGTCCTATGTTACTCTGCGTGTGCTCACTGTTCAATGATTGTCTATATTGTAATTGTTTTTAATAACCTGCCCAGGGACTGCGGTTGAAAATTAGCCGGCTGGCTAAAACCGGCACCTTTACTGAAACGTTGATTAATGTGCACTGTCCCTGTAAAAATAAAATAAAATAAACTCAACTAAGCAGAGAAATTGTAGACCTCTAGTAGACCCCCATCTATCTTCCTCCATGTCAATTACAGGACTTATTAAGTCATGCCTCAAAAGTTAAATAGGAACAACGCTCGGTCAATGACCTACAAGACCAAGAGGTGGTGAGGCTGTGGGACTATGGGATAACAGCTAATGTGATGATCTGTGAGGTTAGACTCTAGACACGGCAGAGTGGCCGCCAAGGCACCATGCTGACTGTCGTCCCCAAACAAAGCAACCCCGACCCCCTGGAACAGAGGAGGGTTTTAAAACAAGTAGATGGGGGTATGTTCATAATGGCTTCTTCTGAAACCCTCTTCGTAAAGTGATCTCTGCTTCTCCTCAGGATGAAAAAAAATGATGCGTTAAGAATGGAGTAAGAAAAGTGACATTTTAATGCGTCCCCCCCATACCCACCCCCTCGCCGACCCCCTCCTGAGACGCTGCTAGTTGATTTGGTATTCATGCTGTGCAGATTAATCAAGTGGCGGTGCCTTAGCCCTGGACGGCCTGCCATTCTCTCTCCCCCTGCCAATCTGCATATCTGCATATTACCGCCGCGCGGCCTTTAATTTCCTACAGGAGCAGATAATGATCACCTTGTTCAGACAGAAGGGAGCCTTTGTCAGGGGAGAGGGGCCTGATATTTGATATGGGGAGCTGAGGCAAGGAATCACTGATTAATGCCATGTTGAGCAGATTCGCCGCCCGAGAACCTTTTCATTACCGTACGGGACGCAGCGGATGGGGTGAGGAGGGAAGGCAAGAAGCCCCCCTCACCCGCTCGCCCGGCTGGCAAAGACTTCTGCTCGCTAGATTTATTGATTTTGGTTTCTATTTAATATGGCTGAAACCATCTGAAATATAATAACTGCCGTAAGACGGGGCAAGGAGAGGAGGGGGCTTTCAGAGGAGGAGGATGAATAGGAGAGGGATGAGAGAAACGAAATGATATGAGAAGCATTCACACCCCTTGACTTATTCCACATTTTGTTGTTACAGCCTGAATTTAAAATTGATTAAATAGATTTGTTTACTCACCCATCTACACACAATACCCCATAATGACAAAGTGAAAACATGTTTTTAGAAATGTTGGCAAATTTGTCCTTTTAGGGCTAGGCGTCCCGCTAGCGGGACAACTTCCGTTGAAACTAGAGGGCGCGCAATTCAAATAAATAATCATAACAATTATGGATTTTAAACATTTAGGTACATATAAGTGTCTTATATTGGTTGAAAGCTTACATTTTTGTTAATCTAACTGCACTGTATGATTTACAGTAGCTATTACAGCGAAAACATGCCATGCGATTGTTTGAGGACGGCGCCCCACATCAAAATATCTTTCCACCGGCACAGGTTTCATACATTCACAAATAGCGATTAAATATTCACTTACTTTTATAAAATCTTCTTCTGATTTGTCATCCAAAGGGTCCCAGCTATAACATGTAGTGTTGTTTTGTTAGATAAAATCCTTCTTTATATCCCAAAAAGTCTGTTTAGTTGGCGCCATCAATTTGAGTAATCCACTCGTTCAACTTGCAGAGAAAGGAATCCGAAAATGTACCCCTAAACTTTGTTTCAACAAAAAATACATTTCTATTTACTCCTCAGATACCCTAAAATGTAATCAAACTATAATATTTCTTACGGAAAGAAGTATGTTCAATAGGAAACCGATTTTGAAAACACGTCCTGTTTTCATGGCGCTCGTAAACACGAATTTCCAAGACTGTGTCCCTGTACTAAAACTGATATTTCTTATTCGTTTTTGAAGTTACAAGCCTGAAACCTTGAACATAGACTGCTGACACCCTGTGGAAGCCATAATAATTGCATCCAGGGAGCTAATTTTCAGTATGAAAAGAGGATGGTCTCTCAAAAAAATAAAGATTACAGTTGGTTTTTCTTTGGATTTTCTCCTACCATATCCATTGTGTTATATTCTCCTACATTATTGTAAGATTTCTACAAACTTCAAAGTGTTTTCTTTCCAATGGTACCAATTATATGCATATCCTGGCTTCAGAGCCTGAGCAACAGGCAGTTTACTTTGGGCACGTCATTCAGACAGGAAGTGGAGAAAAAAGGGGCCTAGCCCTAAGAAGGGTAAAGTCCCCGCAATGTTTTTGTGCGGCTCTTGGTTGGTTGGACCGCTCTATAAAGAGAGTTTGGGAACCGCTGACCTGCAGTCATCTGATCAGTTAACCTCTCCTATTGAGAGACGTGAACAAATAAAATTGAGAAAACTCACGGCCTTGTCAGGGAATGAGAATCTGCCAACACTGCCTTTACATCTGATACATCAGCCACCATCTGACAATATAACAATACAATAACGGAACAATGTAGGAGGGAACAAAATAACATGAACATAAGCAGGCAATTTTCCACATATGATGGAATTGAATAGAAGCAAATTCTATTGCATTATATTTCAGCATCAACGTGTAAGCTGTGTGAGTGGAGGAGAGAGCAGAGGGCGTCAGGAGCAGAGTACTTCAGCTCATGCAGACAGTACAGCAACACAAACACGAGGGAGCTTTGAATAGAACCCTCAGTGACCTTGATTTATAATAGGAACGCAATGCAGCCTCAAATCTCTATTTGGAAAGCTCAGTCTCCACCTCAGTTTATGGGCAGTGTGCACATAGCCTGTCTTCTCTTGAGAGCCAAGTCTGCCTTCGGCGGCCTTTCTCAATAGCAATTGATTTTGGGTCACTCACAGTGGTCAGGTATTCTGCCACTGTGTACTCTCTGTTTTAATAGCATTCTAGTTTGCTCTGTTTTTTGTCAATTCTTTCCAATGTGTCAAGTAATTATCTTTTTGCTTTCTCATGATTTGGTTGGGTCTAATTGTGTTGCTGTCCTGGGGCTCTGTGGGGTCTGTTTGTGTTTGTGAACAGAGCCCCAGGACCAGCTTGCTTAGGGGGCTCTTCTCCAGGTTCATCTCTCTGTAGGTGATGGCTTTGTTATGGAAGGTTTGGGAATCTATTTGGCAGTATTTCAAACAAATTCCACAATTCTTTTCCATTTTTTTATATATTTCTTTTTGGGGGGGGGGCAATGTTATATAGAGTTAATTATCAACAAAGGAAGTCAACAGTTGTCAATATAAACATTGCTGGGAAGGAACCTAGCATCTGTTTGCCAGGAGGGTTCCACCATCACAACCACTGTTATTCTTTACACATTTTTCTTTCATGCCTTAACTGTGTTGTTCTTCGATTTGGCATTGAAGGGGTGAATACCTTGGGGTCTGTAATCTGATCAGATCCGCCGTCCCATACGGTAATCAGGTCAACAGTTGGGTGGATTAAGCCCATAATCTAATGACATGGAAGGAGTAAATTCTGTGGTGTGCTGATCCCTCCTAACCATATTGAATGGCTTCCATTGGCGTGTGTTCTACACACTGTGTCCACAAGCAGATGTCAAACAAAAGCCAATAAGAGATGCTCTAACAATGATTGATGTTGTTTTCATAGATGTATAAAAGCAATATAGGCTCTAAAGAGCTCATTCAGTGTGTATATGCAGAGAGAGAAAGAATTAAGAGTTGAAGTGACACAAATAGGCTATTGTACAATATTGTCTGAGTGCTGACAGACACAGACAGGTAGACAGATGGCTAGACTCTCCTAGATGACGATTCAATATTGCTTTGTTCATCCTGATCCAATTCCACAACCAGGTCCTTCAAAAATAACAACGTCTCAACGATTCAAAACATCCTGAAATCGATAAAGAGGTCTAGCGTCATCATCCCAATCCTTCCATATCCAATGTTCACAAACAACTGCTGTTTACTTCTGTTGTGGGTGGGTCCTCGAGACCATGCAGGTGTCTGAAAACCTGCCTGCACCAAACCTCGATAGATTTTTCAGCACAGAGCCCCCCCATGTCATCTCCTACAACGTGAGGAAGGAAGAAGCCCCCAGTGATCCAGGCGGCAGACAAACAACTTTGTTCCTTTCAGCTGCGTTTAATTAGTCAAGAGACTTCTGCTATGTAAAGAAGGGCTTACATAAATCTTGCAGGATTACGACCGCTGCTACAAATCAATTACATTTGCCTCCCATCTTCATAACCAGGGCTCTGGCCCCTGGAGACAGACAGACAGAGAGACAGACATATAGACACTGTGAGATGTTGCTTTGAATATAACACAATACCACTCATCTGTCAGGTTTCAAGGCCTCCTGGGATAATGTGTACCGGAATTAATCAGAAAGAAGCTTTTTCTTGTTCAACAAATCCACTGTAATGTTATACAAATGATGTTGATGTGTCTGATTTTAACATTCTACTGGGCATGCAGGGCAGTCAATCCATTAACATGATTTCGGTCCAGTTGTCAGGCTGCTATAGAAGTGCAGGAGGGGTGAAGTCAGGCGCAGGAGACCAAAGGTACGTGTAGCACGTTTAATAGATGCCAAGTCAAAAAATGCCGAACACTAGGCAGGGAACAAGGAATCCAAATAAGGCAAAAAACACCAGAACTGAGTCGGGACACAGCCCAGGGAAAACCGTCCTTGCCACTAAATACAGCAGAGAAAAACAATTCCCAAACCCCACGACAGAAAACACAAACAATCCTAAACCTAGAACTAACGAACTAACGAACTAACTCAAAACAGGTGCTCACACAAAACAGACATCACCAAAAGGGGGATCGGTGGCAGCTAGTAGGCAGGCGACGACGACCGCCGAGCGCCGCCCGAACGGGGAGAGGAGCCACCTTCCGTAGACGTTGTGACAGTACCCGCCCCCCCCCGACGCGTGGCTCCCGCAGCCGGAGGACGAGGACGACCCGGAGGGCGAGGCGCAGGGTGATCCGGATGGAGGCTGTGGAACTCCCGCAACAGTGATGGATCCAGGATGTCCTCCACCGGTACCCAGCACCTCTCCTCCGGACCGTACCCCTCCCAGTCCACAAGGTACTGCAGGCCCCCTACCCGGCGCCTGGAGTCCAAGATGGAACGGACTGTGTACGCCGGGGGCCCCCCGATGTCCAGGGGGGGAGGAGGGACCTCCTGCACCTCAACGTCCTGCAGTGGACCAGCTACCACCCGCCTGAGGAGAGACACATGAAACGAGGGGTTAATACGGTAATAAGAGGGGAGCTGTAACCTATAACACACCTCGTTTATTCTCCTCAGGACTTTAAATGGCCCCACAAATTGCGGACCCAACTTCCGGCAGGGCAGGCGGAGAGGCAGGTTCCGGGTCGAGAGCCAGACCCTGTCCCCCGGTGTGAACACGGCGGCCTCACTGCGGTGGCGGTCAGTGCTCTCCTTTTGCCGTCCACCAGCCCGTTTAAGGGATTCCTGGACGGCGCTCCAGGTCTCCTTTGAGCGCTGCACCCAGTCTTCCACCGCAGGAGCCTCAGTCTGGCTCTGATGCCAGGGTACAAGGACCGGCTGGTAACAGGTTAGTAGAGGAGTGGCAGAGAGAGTTCTGCGCCATCTCGGCCCATGGCACGAACCTTGCCCACTCTCCCGGCCGGTCCTGGTAATAGGACCGCAGAAACCTGCCCACATCCTGATTAATTCTCTCCACATGCCCATTACTCTCGGGGTGAAATACCTGAGGTCAAACTGACTGAAACCCCCAGTTGCTCCATAAACGCCCTCCACACCCGGGACGTAAACTGGGGACCCCGATCAGAGACGATGTCCTCAGGCACCCCGTAGTGCCGGAAGACGTGAGTAAACAGGGCCTCCGCGGTATGTAGGGCCGTAGGAAGACCGGGCAAAGGGAGTAGACGGCAGGACTTAGAGAACCGATCCACAACGACCAGGATTGTGGTGTTCCCCTGAGACGGCGGGAGATCGGTAAGGAAATCCAACGACAGGTGGGACCACGGCCGCTGTGGAACAGGGAGGGGCTGTAATTTCCCTCTAGGCAGGTGTCTAGGAGCCTTACACTGGGCGCACACCGAACAGGAGGAGACATAGAACCTCACGTCCTTCGCCAATGTGGGCCACCAGTACTTCCCTCTAAGACCCCACACCGTCCGCTCAATCCCTGGATGACCCAAGGAGGGTAGCGTGTGCGACCACCTGATCAATCGATCGCGGACGCCGAGCAGGACGTACTTCCGACCCGCGGGACACTGAGGTGGAGTAGGTTCTGACTGTAACGCCCGCTCGATGTCTGCGTCCACCTCCCAGATCACCGGTGCCACCAGACAGGAGGCCGGAAGTATGGGAGTGGGGTCGATGGACCGTTCCTCGGTATTGTAGAGACGAGATAGTGCGTCGGCCTTAGTGTTACGGGAACCTGTAACACAAAAAACACCAGTCGAGACACAGCCCAGGGAAAACCCGTCCTTGCCACTAAATACAGAAGAGAAAAACAATCCCCAAACCCCACGACAGAAAACACAAGCAATCCCGCACAAACCTAAACCTAGAACGACAGACTAAATACCCCCACTAACGAACTAACTCAAAACAGGTGCTTACACAAAACAGACATCACCAAATGAAAATGAAAAGGGGATTGGTGGCAGCTAGTAGGCCGGCGACGATGACCGCCGAGCGCCGCCCGAACGGGGAGAGGAGCCACCTTCCGTAGACGTTGTGACACCAGTATTCTGTAGGGTTGGAGTTAATTCCCCCCAAAACAAAAGTGGTATTCTGCAGGGTTGGAGTCAATTCAAATTCAAGGCAGTCAATTCTGGAACTAAACTGAAATTCCAATTAAATAATTGATAAAAGGCCATCTAATTTCAATGACTTCTCAATTAGCTATTTATGTGAAAAGTGTTTACGTTTTCTGATTTTAAATTCAAATCACTTCCTGAATTGATTGACTTCAATTAGAATTGGCCCCAACCCTGGTATACTGCATAATAATCACTAACCTGTGGAAAGGGAACATTCATTGGTTATGGACAGTAGTTACTCTGCTACAGAGACTAAGTAATAGAAAGTATGGCCTACTTTCCTTCTATTGTAGTTCTTGGTAATGACCTCTTCCTCTGTAGTTCTCGGTAATTACCTCTTCTACTGTAGTTCTTGGTAATTACCTCTTCTACTGTAGTTCTTGGTAACTACCTCTTCTACTGTAGTTCTTGGCAATACCTCTTCTACTGTAGTTCTTGGTAAGTACCTCTTGTACGTTACAACACAGAGTCACATTTCCAGCAGCCCATCTTCACACTTTTTAAGTGGAATCATTGAGAAATACGGGCAAGAGTAACACTAGGCTCTAAAACCATCTACAGTGTCTTCACAAAGTATTTATAACCCTTGACCATCTACAGTGCCTTCAGAAAGTATTCATAACCCTTGACCATCTACAGTGTCTTCAGAAAGTATTCATAACCCTTGACCATCTACAGTGTCTTCAGAAAGTATTCATAACCCTTGACCATCTACAGTGTCTTCAGAAATTATTCAGAACCCTAGACCATCTACAGTGTCTTCAGAAAGTATTCATAACCCTTGACCATCTACAGTGCCTTCAGAAAGTATTCATAACCCTTGACCATCTACAGTGTCTTCAGAAAGTATTCATAACCCTTGACCATCTACAGTGCCTTCAGAAAGTATTCATAACCCTTGACCATCTACAGTGTCTTCAGAAAGTATTCATAACCCTTGACCATCTACAGTGTCTTCAGAAAGTATTCATAACCCTTGACCATCTACAGTGCCTTCAGAAAGTATTCATAACCCTTGACCATCTACAGTGTCTTCAGAAAGTATTCATAACCCTTGACCATCTACAGTGCCTTCAGAAAGTATTTATAACCCTTGACCATCTACTGTGTCTTCAGAAAGTATTCATAACCCTTGGCCATCTACAGTGCCTTCAGAAAGTATTCATAACCCTTGGCCGTCTACAGTGCCTTCAGAAAGTATTCATAACCCTTGACCATCTACAGTGTCTTCAGAAAGTATTCATAACCCTTGACCATCTACAGTGTCTTCAGAAAGTATTCATAACCCTTGACCATCTACAGTGTCTTCAGAAAGTATTCATAACCCTTGACCATCTACAGTGCCTTCAGAAAGTATTCATAACCCTTGACCATCTACAGTGTCTTCAGAAAGTATTCATAACCCTTGACCATCTACAGTGCCTTCAGAAAGTATTCATAACCCTTGACCATCTACAGTGTCTTCAGAAAGTATTCATAACCCTTGACCATCTACAGTGCCTTCAGAAAGTATTCATAACCCTTGACCATCTACAGTGTCTTCAGAAGTATTCATAACCCTTGACCATCTACAGTGTCTTCAGAAAGTATTCATAACCCTTGACCATCTACAGTGTCTTCAGAAAGTATTCATAACCCTTGACCATCTACAGTGTCTTCAGAAAGTATTCATAACCCTTCACTTATTCCACATTTTGTTGTGTTACAGCTTGAAATCAAAATAGATTAAATATATTTTTCTCCGCGCCAATCTACACACAATATCCCATCATTACAAAGTGAAAATGTGTTTTGAGAAATGTTAGCAAATGTTTTGAAAATTCTATACAGAAATATCTAATTTACATAAGTATTCATACCCCTTTGGTCTGACACTCCAAATTGAGCTCAAGTGCATCCAATTTCCTTTGATCATCCTTGAGATGTCACTACAACTTGATTGGAGTCCACCTGTGGCCAATTCAATTATTTGAACATGATTTAGAAGGAAATAAACCTGTCTATATAAGTTGCCACAGTTGACAGTGCATGTCAGAGCAGAAACTATACAATGAAGTCCAATGAACTGTCCGTAGATGTCGAAGATATAATTGTGATGAGACATATATCTGTGGAAGGGTATAAAACAATTTCTAGTGTTGAAAGTTTCCAAGAGCACAGTGATCTCCATTATTGGGAAATGGAAAAATATGGAACTACCCAGACTCTGCCTAGAGCTGGCTCTCTAACCAAACTGAGCAACTGGGCAAGAAGGACCTTGGTCGGGGAGGTGACCAAGAACCCAATGACCACTCTGACATAACTACAGAGTTCTTTGCCTGAGATAGGAGAACCTGACAGAAGGACAAGAGTCTCTACAGTACTTCACCAATCTGGGCTTTATGGGAGAGTGGCCAGACGGAAGCCTCTCCTGAGAAAGAGACACATGACAGCACGCCTGGGGCTTGCAAAAACGCACGTGAAAGACTCTGAGATCTTAAGGCAAAATATTCTGTGGTCTGATGAGAAAAATGTAACTCTTTGGCCTTAATGCAAAGCACTATGTCTGGAGAAAATCAGGCACAGCTGATCACCTGTCTAACACCATCCCTACCATGAAGAACGGTGGTGGCAGCATCATGCAATGGGGGTGCTTTTCAGCGGCAGGGACGTTGAGACTGGTAAGGATAGAGGGAACAATGAATGGAGCCAGAGTGCAAACAACCTTAGACTGTGGCAAAGATTTATGTTCCAATGGGACAATGACCCCCAGCATACAGACTTTGCTGTTCACCGCCTCTCCCCATCTAATGTAACAGAGCTTCAGAAAATCTGCAAGGAAGATGCTTCTACAAAGTATTGTCTCAGGGGTGTGAATACTTATGTAAATACAATATTTCTGTATTTAATTTTTAATTAGGGCTAGGCCCCTTTTTTTCTCAATTTCCGCCTGAATGACGTGCCCAAAGTAAACTGCCTGTTGCTCAGGCTCTGAAGCCAGGATATGAATATAATGGGTACCATTGGAAAGAAAACACTTTGAAGTTTGTAGAAATGTTAAAATAATGTAGGAGAATATAACACAATAGATATGGTAGGAAAAAATCCAAAGAAAAACCAACCAGATTTTTGTTTTTGAGAGACCATCCTCTTAGAAATGCAAGAGAAAGGTCATATTGAAAATTAGCTCCCTGGATTCAATTTCTAAGGCTTCCACAGGGTGTCAGCAGTCTATGTTCAAGATTTCAGGCTTGTAACTTCAAAAACAAATAAGAAATATCAGTTTTAGTACAGGGACATAGTCTTGGAAATTTGTGTTATGAGCGCCATGAAGACATTACGTACCTGCTAAAATTGGTTTCCTATTGAACATACTTCTTTCTGTAAGAAATATTATAGTTTGATTACATTTTAGGGTATCTGAGGAGTAAATAGAAACGTATTATGACTTGTTGAAACAAAGTTTAGGGGTAGATTTTCGGATTCCTTTCTCTGCAAGTTGAACGAGTGGATTATTCGAATCGATGGTGCCAACTAAACAGACTTTTTGGGATATAAAGAACGATTTTATCTAACAAAACAACACTACATGTTATAGCTGGGACCCTTTGAATGACAAATCAGAGGAAGATTTTAGAAAAGTAAGTGAATATTTAATCGTTATATGTGAATGTATGAAACCTGTGCCGGTGGAAAGATATTTTGATGTGGGACCCCATCCTCAAACAATCGCATGGTATGTTTTCACTGTAATAGCTACTGTAAATCGGACAGTGCAGTTAGATTAACAAGAATTTAAGCTTTCAGCCGATATAAGAAACTTATATGTACCTAAATGTTTAAAATCCATAATATTTATGATTATTTATTTGCGCCCTGCAGTTTCACCGGAAGTTGTCCTGCTAGTGGGACACCAATCCTTAATGGCAGTGATGGGGGAGGACTCTGAGAGTGTACAGGAATGTCCACATTGTTCTTGAGTGGAAAGTTTCTTACTACACTAACAATTATCAAAATAGTGTCAAATCAAATCAAACTTTATTTGTCACATGTGCCGAATACAACAAGTGTAGACCTTACCATGAAAAGCTTACAAACCCTTAACCAACAGTGCAGTTCAAGAAGAGTTAAGAAAATATTTACCAAAAAAACTCAAGTAAAAAATAAAATAAATAATAAAAAGTTACACAATAACATAACAATAACGAGGTTATATACAGGGGTACCGGTACCGAGTCAGTATTCCGGGGGTACAGTTTAGTTGAGGTCACTTGTACATGAAGGTAGGGGTGAAGTGACCATGCATAGATACTAAACAGCGAGTAGCAGCAGTGTACAAAACTAAGGGTGGGGGGGGGGGGCAATGTAAATAGTCCGGGTGGCCATTTGATTAATTGTTCAGCAGTCTTATGGCTTGGGGCTAGAAGCTGTTAGGGAGCCTTTTGGTCCTAGACTTGGCACTCCGGTACCGCTTGCCGTGCGGT
Source organism: Salmo trutta (assembly GCF_901001165.1). Lineage (NCBI taxonomy): Eukaryota > Metazoa > Chordata > Actinopteri > Salmoniformes > Salmonidae > Salmo > Salmo trutta. Next base: position 7,374,886 of record NC_042995.1, on the reverse strand, counting down.
AGCAGAGAAAACAGTCTATGACCTGTGTGACTGGAGTCTCTGACAATGTTATGGGCTTTCCTCTGACACTGCTGTTAGGAGTTGATGTTATTCTTCAATTACACAAACTCCAAAGCAAATCAGGGGGAGAAAAATAGTTTTTTTGAGAAGGACAAATCATAGATGTTATGCTGGGAGGTAGATGTTCAGTCTCCCCTGTCCTCAGCTTTTCTCCACAGAACAAAGGAACAGGATGCCATTCATAACCCCCCACCCTAGCCTGGGGTTGACCAATCAGAAGTCCTTGCAGTACAACTGGGCCAATGGCCAAATAACAAGTATCCTGCTCCAGACTCAATGTACAGACCGTAGCACACGTAGCTCTGAGTTCAGGAGTGACATTCCACAGATTCTAAACAGCTGTTGAACTGAAGCCCAACTATTTACATTGACAATTCCCTATTGATTGTTAATTCTAGTACTCTCGTCCTCTCATCCTCTGCGTTGTGTATTTATCTTCAAAATATTCTTATACCGCCTATTATATAGGTCCTGGATAGCAGGAAGCTTGGCCCCAGTGATGTACTGGGCCGTAAGCACTACACTCTGTAGCGCCTTACGGACAGATGCCGAACAGTTGCCATACCAGGTGGTGATGCAACCTGTCAGGATGCTCTCAATGTAGAACTTTTTGACGACCCATGCCTGGGGACTCACACCAAATCTTTTCAGTCTCTTGAGGGGGAAAAAGTTTTGTCGTGCCCTCTTCACGACTGTCTTGGTGTGTTTGGACCATGATAGTTCGTTGGTGATGTGGACACCAAGGAACTTGAAACTCTCGACCCGCTCCTCTGCAGCCCCGTCCATGTTAATGGGGGCCTGTTCGGCCCGCCTTTTCCTGTAGTCCACAATCAGCTCCTTTGTCTTGCTCATTTGAAGTTTGGCCTGTGTCGACTGCGTGTGCTGTGTGTGAGTGTTTGTGCTGTGTGTGAGTTTGTGTGCTGTGTGTGAGTTTGTGTGCTGTGTGTGAGTGTGTGTGCTGTGTGTGAGTGTGTGTGCTGTGTGTGAGTTTGTGTGCTGTGTGTGAGTGTGTGTGCTGTGTGTGAGTGTGTGTGCTGTGTGAGAGTTTGTGTGAGTGTGTGTGCTGTGTGTGAGTGTGTGTGCTGTGTGTGAGTGTGTGTGCTGTGCGTGAGTTTGTGTGCTGTGTGTGAGTGTGTGTGCTGTGTGTGAGTTTGTGTGCTGTGTGTGAGTGTGTGTGCTGTGTGTGAGTTTGTGTGCTGTGTGTGAGTGCTGTGTGTGAGTTTGTGTGCTGTGTGTGAGTGTGTGTGCTGTGTGTGAGTTTGTGTGCTGTGTGTGAGTGTGCATGGATGTGTATGTGCATGAGTGTATTTCAGTTAAACCTATACATTAGTCTAAACTCATGTCTTTTTCTCTCTGTGTTCTTGTAGGCAGAAAAATGCTGCTGGGATTGACACTCACCAAGGAGCTGTACCGTACCTATCACCAAGTAAGATGCCTGGGAATCATCTGTTCTAGAGCCATCCAAGATGCAGAGATAGCTGACACTCACATGTCATTGGCAGCCCCATTGCATTAGATACCCTATAGAGAAATGGTGCAGTGATCTGTGTTGCTGATCACCTGTCGTCTTTGTATTGACTCTACTGACGTGAATAAGACTTGAAATGTGAATGTGAATCAACTGAATTAAATCCCAATCAAATCTGGATCTGGATCCAGGGAAGTTGTATGAGTCATTGTTTCAGTGGATTGTGTGGAATTTCCTTTCCACTGGAGACTGACATGTAATCTTTCACTATTTACTGGGAGGATACAAATTGTATTTGCAGTGCTGCTGTACATGGATTATTGGGTCTGTTGCTGCATACTGTACTGAGGCATGGTCGTCAGCTTTCACACCTTTCACCCCTCACTCTTTGCCCCCTTACACAACACACCCACACGCACACACACACACACACACACACACACACACACACACACACACACACACACACACACACACACACACACACACACACACACACACACACACACACACACACACACACACACACACACACACACACACACACACACACACACACACCCAGGCAGAACGACACAGAGCTCAAGCCTTTCCCCAGCCTTTGATTGTGGAATTTCCTGCCCAAGGACATCCGCCATTCAAATGTCTTTTCACAATTCACTTCCCAACTCGAAATTTCAAATGCCAGGGCTTTCAATTAACATTGAGCTCATGTGAAGCACCTACAGCCCCTTGTCTGTGAAAAGCAGCACAGAATGGGTTTTGTATGGCGCTCAAGCACATAATAAACCGATGGGAGGATTTGCAAGATTATGAGGCGTCCTTCAAAGTTTTTTCGTCTTCTCATTTTCCCTTTTAAAACGATTACATTTGTCATTCTTATTTGTGAGCCTTTCACCCTTCTCATTGTGAAATTGCCCCATGGTCTTGTTACAATACTGTAATTGTGAGACACATAAATAAATAATCATTGTCCTTGGGGCATAACTGAGTTGAAGCAAATGAAGCAGTCTCCTATTCATTTTCTGTTCATGTCAATACCATGTTGTATTGGATTTCCTATGCTGGAATCTAATTTCAATTACTTTTTGGAAAATATTTAAACATACAGGCTATCTTTATGAATTGTGATTCTTTAGACTGTATAGAACTAACGTAAAATGATTCATTTTCTAACACCATGGTCAGAACATTTATTTTCTTTAAGGAGGCATTATACTTTTTCATGCAGCGTAAATTAAAGGTGTGGGAATAAGCCAGTTGTCTTTTATCTGTGGGTTCATTCTTAAAGGGATACCTGCCACCAAACCCACAGTTCAGAAGAAATAGAATGGACATTCCCATTCACTGTAACGGACCAGTAGCCATATTGAATGTGCCATTTAACTACAATGTTTTCAAGCTCACCATATCATCTCTCAGAATTCGGTTCTATAAATGCAACAATGGCAAATTCTATTGAGCCTGGAAAGAAGTGGATGGTGCTCAACCAACTTGAGTCGAGGTGCAACCAAAACATTTTAACATCGTTAGAAAGGAAAAAGCACAACTCTCTCTGACCATTCAAAAATCATTGTTTCATTTAAGCAAAGTTGAAAAGCTTGGTTCTGATGAAGGTCATGGCTGACCTTTTAACTTTTTAACTTTGCTTAATTAAATCAGTGCGTGTTTAAAGCGCAACTGAAGGCAATAAACAACTTCTCTGATAGAAAATGGCCAATGTGGCATCGATATTAGTCAGTAACATTTGTTCTAGTGACAAAATTGACTACAAAGTGGAAATAGGATCATTTATTCATAAAGCCAGTCTCGTCCAAAACTGAGTTTTATAAGTGAGTTCGTCATGACTTACTTGAGTGTAGGGTTTTGAGTTCGACAATGGTCAATAGCCCACTAACACTGGATACACAGCTGTGGGGATTGCGCTCTATCCAATCCTACCGCAGAACACACAGGCAGTGAGACAAACCTGCCTAGCAGCGCAGCTGACCTTGTTTACATAAGAGAACAGGTCACTATTTCTATACTTGAGGAATACTACACCAAATACATTAGCTAGATGTAAAAATGGCGGCTAAAACCTCCTCAGCAAAAACGTCAAAATTAATTACAGATTTCTTGAGTTATGTTAGATCCATTCTGACTGTTTTGAGGAAGTAATACTGGCTTTGTTTCTATGGTGTCTCATGGGGGACAAACATCAGGTACTGCCACATCGAAACACACCGCCAAGACTGAAATCTTGTTTTATTTGATGAGAAACAGAGAAACGCTTGCGGTATCGGAGCGTTCAGTTACTCTTTAATTTCAGGAGAGCATTGTACCTTTTCCTTTCCAAATTCTGTTGAGCCGCCATCATATTGTGTGTATGGTGAAAAATATTTAGATTCACGTCTGTCTGTCTGTTCTAGCTATTCTGTTTCTATACGGCTATAACCTCCTCACTCACTACACACCTGGCAGAATTATTCATTCATTTAACAGGAGCCTGTTTCAAGAGGTGCAGGTTCAAAGGCTTTAGGATTCAGTGGAACATGGCTTTGGGGGGAAAAATTGAGCCAAAGTGCACTTCAGCATCCTAGCTGCATCCGACACAACCATTTCTGTGGAAGAGATGAAGTGTGTGTGTGTGTGTGTGTGTGTGTGTGTGTGTGTGTGTGTGTGTGTGTGTGTGTGTGTGTGTGTGTGTGTGTGTGTGTGTGTGTGTGTGTGTGTGTGTGTGTGTGTGTGTGTGTGTGTGTGTGTGTGTGTGTGTGTGTGTGTGTGTGCGCGTGCGCGTGTGCATTTGTGCATGCCTGTGCGCATGCCTGTGTGCTTGCATATGTGTGTTTCCATGGCTGTGTGTGTTGCACAGCCTACAGAGCCCTGTGATTACCTTACCCTCTACATTATCTGGAGTGCAGAGGCGCTGAAAGCAGTCGTGGCTTAATCTCCCTCCCCATTTACGTCGCTCTCTCGCTCTCTCTCTCTCTACCGCATTAGCTTCCTTTAAGATTCACTTACGGTGATGTTCCACTTCGAAGATAATGTTTTGTGACTGGTAGCCTACAGGGTTGGGGCTGTAATCATAGCTGCTGGGTGTGTGTTGTGTTGATAGTGGGATTGGGGGGGTGTGAAGAGGGGTCTGGCATGGAGAAGGGGCCTCAAACCCAGCTACTTCTATGCAAACCTTATAGCATCAAACAGGAAGCAGCTCTTTGTAGGTGTTGCGTCTGTTCTCTTCCCCCCTGAACCTCTGTGTATAGGTGTTGCGTCTGTTGTCTTCCCCCCTGAACAGTGACTCCAGTTCAGTTAATTTTGCTGTTGAATTAACTATCCACCTGGTTTCAAATGTTACATAAAGGTTGTGGTGATTGTTCCAATGAATCCCAGTAAATACTAAGTAAAATACAAATAATTACTAGGTATTTTATTCATCATTAAGAAGTAAATAACAGGTCAAATAAAGTGAATCTACAACTCACTAGATGTATCAGGGGAGAACCCATGTGCTGTATCACCCCCATAATAACTCCGTCCTCCCTTTATGAGCAGCAGTTGATCAGGGGTCTGAGATGAGACGAGAGGAGTACACGAACGAGATGGC